>NW_028327178.1:51162424-51313939 GCF_987537825.1 Furipterus horrens | reverse complement strand
AATTACAATCTCACACAGATTGTAACCCTCTCTGTTCTAGGTAACACTACAACACTGACACCATTACTAGAGAGATGGCAGAAACAGAAGCACGTGAATACAAAACCTAGCATTTATTGAGCACTTACTGTGTACCAGGTGCCAGGTAACTCTTTTCATAAATCAGGTCATTTAATTATCACAGCAACTCTAATAACAGTAGCATTGCCATTTTACATCCGAGTCAAGTTGATCAGTGACACAATAAGTGGGGAGCTGTGATTAGAACAAGTCTATATAATTTCTAGCAGCCCAGTTTGACTCCTTTAAGTCAGCTCTATGTGCCCACACACACCATCCGTCTGATAAAGTAGAGATGTGACAGCATCTTTCACAGTGGCTTTGAGGGCCTTTCTTGTACTTGTCCTACCTGCTCATCTGAATCTGGCTTGGAGTCTTCAGTTACTTCAATCTCCCTTGTTCAGAAATGTCAGGTGACTGTGACTCTGAAAAACTGCGTAAATTTTTGATGCAGCTACAGCTCTCTGTTGACATTTGAGCTTGTAATTTGAGGGAACCTGAAAGGTTGGTATTTTCTGTGTCTTGTTTGTTGGGAGGGGCAGAAAGCTGCAACACTTCCCCCCTTATGCAATCAGGCAACGCTCTCCTGGAGGACTTACCAGTTCTAGCTGCACCTTAGGAACTAAATAGTACGGCCAACAAGACCTGAGGCTAGTTACATATGGTCTCTCAGCTTCAGTTTCCTTATCTTACAAATGTGGACAACCATAGTCCTTACCTCATTGACTGCTTATTATTGTACAGTTGTTTTTGAGTTTCAGCAGAATCTCATGATTCAGCTGCAGGTCGAGGTGACAAATACGGCATTCCAGCTAGGTTTTAATGACTGTTCTCAGTACATTCCGTTGTTTTAGGATTGAGAAAAAATCATACAGTGAACTAATACATTGACATATACCACAGACGTGATTGGATTTGTTACCATTTCAGTCTACCATTTCCCTTCCAGCCCCCAATTTAACTCCCTATCATCTTGATTCAATCAAGGCCTGTTTGGCCTTCATATTAGAGTGTGGCCGAGTTTTTCAGTTTAGGAAACCCCCCTTGAAGGCTCTTGTGTGGAACCCCTAAGACATCCCAGTTTTGGATCACCTAAAGTGATTAAGTACATTCACATAGTTGTGCAACCATCACCACCATCCATCTCCAGAACTTTTTCATCTTCCCAGATGAAACTCTACACTCATTAAACACTAATTCCCCATTTTCCCCTCCCCTAGCTCCCGGTGACCACCATTCTATTTTGTCTCTATGAATTGACTAGTCTAGGTAACTAATGAAACTAAAATCATACAGTAGTTGTGCTTTCTTGACTGGCTTATTTCACTAAGCATAATGTCTTCAAGGTTTGTCATGTTGTATGTAGCATGTATCAGAATTTCCTTTCTTTTCAAGCCTGAATATTCCATTGTATATATAACATAATTCGCTTATCCATGTATCAGTGCCTATTTGGATTGCTTCTACCTTTTGGCTATTGTGAAATGGGATTGCTGGATTATAATGGTAATTCTGTATTTAACTTTTAGAGGACCCACTGTACTGTTTTCCATAGTGGTGCACCATTTTATATTTATACCAGCAACATGCGAGGATTGCAATTTCTCCACATCCTTGTCAATGCTTGTTATTTTCTTTCTTCTTCTTTTTTAAAATTACATGCAACCTAATGGGTGTGAAATAGTATCTTATGTGGTTTTGATTTACATTTCCCTAATAATTAGTGATATTAAGCATCTTGTCAAGTGCTTGTTTGCCACTTGGATATCTTCTTTGCAGAAATGTCTATTCAAGTCCTTTGCCTACTAAATATATAAAATAATTTTTGCTGTCATTCAAGGAAACTCATTTCTTATAGTTCCTTTATATATATAAAAATATTTTTATCTTATCACAGGTTAGTGTTCCTTATCAGCCCACATTGATTTGGGAGATGTTGAGGAAAAATATAAAGAAACTGTAGATAAGTCGTGTGACATTCATATACATAACATACTTATTAATGATGTACATTTGAGCAGCACACTGAATATATGCCAAGTTACCACATCTTATATACAATAGTTAGCCAAACATGGGAGAGCTCCAAATTCACTTAAAGCTGAAGCAGAAGTTGAATATCACAGATTACTCTTCTGGAATACAGAAATAAATGGTATGTTGTCAAAAATTTAGTTAGGATTGTAATTTTACCCTTAAATTTTCTAGTAATCAATATTTTAAAGCTTGACATTGTTGTGCAGGAACAAAATTTGTCAATGTTATTCATTTGTGAAATCATTTTTGTAGTTGTTCTACTGCACATTTATGAGACTAAACTATCACTAGCACATTGAACAATGGCACTCATCTTTTGTGCATAACAAAATAATTCAGGAAAATTATTTCAGTACCATATTTCCTTGAAGGAATTGTGCACCTAGAAAAATGCCCCAAATACTTATGTCTTCACCCTGACCAGTGTGGGTCAGTTGGTTAGGCATTGTCCTGGAAAATGAAAGGATGCCAGTTGGATTCCTGGTGGGGGCATATGCCTAGCTTGAGGGTTTGGTTCCAATCAGGGCACGTAAAACAGGCAGCTGATCAATGTTTCTCCCTCACATTGATGTTTCTCTTCCCCTCTTTCCCCCTCCCTTCCCCTCTCTCTATAAATAAATAGTTTTTTTTAAAAAGCACCACACCTATGTCTTCAATTACCAAAAAATGGTTGGCAGACCATAGTAAACATTCTGACATGCTTTTTTATTTTATGGGGCTAAGAAACCACTTTTTCTTCCACCCTCTACATTCTTCTAGCTGAGCTAATAATCAAATTAACAGAAACATTAACAGGAGAAAATGTCCAAAGTTTATTATGGATGTACATGCGGGGGTGGGGGTGTCATAATATATGAGATCCTGAAATGCACTGGGCAGTTGAGGTTTACACATCATTGTGGACAAAGGAGTGAGGGGGCAGGGGTCTGAGATTTCAAAGAAAATAGGAAATTTATAGGTAGTTGAGGAAGAGCTGAACACACATCGCAGGCAAATTCTTGCTAGGCAACCCAGAAACAATGGGATGCACCTAATAACCTAATTAACAGGCCCCTCTTAGAGCCTTCCTATCTACCATTCTCAACTTATATTAGGCTATGGTGAATGTGCTAAGATTTCCTTCCTGGAGCAGGTCTTCCCATCTGAATCTTTGGACAGGAAAGGGGATGAGTCAAACGTTCTTTCCAATTCCTTTATTTCTTAATAAACTGCTTTAAGTCAACATCCCAAAATGCAGTTTTAGGGTGGCAAAACTTTGATCCCCTTCACTTTTAATGTTGAGTGTCTATAGGAACAAACCTATAAGAAACTGTTTTCCTGTAAGTGTTCTTGTGGCATCTATTTTTAAGTTTATTAGAAGGAACAAAATATAATTTGGAGACCTACTTTTTCTCTATTTCTTTTTTTTTCCTACTGTTTTTACACTATAGTGTATCTGTTTGGATTAAAGACAGTTCATCATGAATTTATTTTATGTTGTTTAGGGCTTCTTTTCTCCATGAAATTGAGATGGCAAGAGTTTTCAAATAGGACTTTTTAAAAAAAGATCTTAGCTTAAAGTGTTTTTAGAACTTAAAATCAAATAGTTATTATAGATTATTTTCTTTTGAGTCATAAGTTAATATGTGCAGAGAATAATGTAACAAACTTCTTTTTAACATTGTTAAACGCACTTCAAATATAATTTTATATAAAACAACTTGAAGCTTTATATAGCCCATTCCTAGTCTTGTTTCCTTCCCCATTCCAATAATTAACCAGAAATGCATCCTTCTTTGAATGTGATTGCAACTAATGCTTTCTGCATTAAGAGAAAGGTAGAAAGAAATTAACACTGCCATTGTAATCCATTTAACCTTTACTATTTTCACATCTTAGTTTTTTAAAAATAAAATTAAAATGCATGGAACAAGTTGTATAGGATGACTTACCTCTGCTGAAACAACTACAGAATTGCTCAGTGGAGAATCCCTTTCGCTCTGCTAACCTGGAGCAGAGTGAAAAACATTAGAGTTCTTAACATGGTGGTATATAAGGAACAGAGGGTTTATTTTCCTTTATACTCAGTTTATAGCGGTGCCTCTAACGGGATAAACTGTTCTGCTCAGAAGAAGCCTATGCTAAGAAACTTGCAGCCTTGGCTGAAAGTGAGACAGAGCTTATGTTCTGCTGCATTCTATGGGCCACTTTCAACTCCTATAAATGGAGAAAGAATAGCCTGAATAGGGATAACTCTGGATAAAGCTCAGTTCTGCAGCTATTTTTCCTCCTTATTTCTTTTCTTATCTTTTCTCTTCTCTCTTATCTTTCTTTTCCTTCCTTCCTTTCCCTTTCTTTATTCACTTCCCTTTCTTTTTCCTAGTACGCTGTGAGAAAATGTATCTTTAGTTGATGCCAATAAAAAGAGATCCAGTGTTTTTTAAAAACAAAGCCAAACTATGAAAGCTCTACAAAAGGCTAAGATTTCATGTTTTGGAATGTCATCTTGACATGGAACTTTAAAAGGGGCTAGAAGCAGCCTAGAAAGGAAAGATAAAACAAATTTCACATAAATATTTACTTTTATAAAATTTACTGAAAACTATATAGAGAGTTTAGATAAGAGATTGGCAATAAATTTTTTAAAAAGAAAAATATTTGTTCTTTTTACTTGGGGATAAAAGTCTGTGAGGGACAGCTCATCAAACTGTCTCAAACAAAACAAAACAAAAACACCAAGGTAAATAAATGTTAAAATTTTGTTTAAAAAGCATTTTTATCATATTTCTTCATTTTCAGATTGATTTTATTTTTCAAAACAGTAATTGATAATCTTCCTTTTATGTACTTTCAGCTTCAGGAATGATCATTCTGAAGAAAAAAGTAGAGTTCCATTACCAATGTAAACATTAATAAATAGGACAGCATCAAGCAATGCCAGGTAGGTTTTGTTTATTAGCAATAATTTTCCCATGATATTACGTTTGTGTTTAAAGAACAAATTAGTTAATTTCCAAGTTTTCTTGGCCACTAATGAAATGTTTCACTATAATTTGAAAGAGGACTTATTCTGAAAAATTCAGGCCTTACTAGACACATAGTTGGATAATACTTTTTTAAAAGTTGACTTATGACAATCCTTCTATTTTACAGATTTCAGGGCAGACAGGATAAGAATTCAGATATTGTTTTGTGTTCTGACCACTAGACAACACATAGCCTCTGGTATATCCACAGGCTACATTGTAAGTGAACTTGGAGCAAGGGTACATAGAATAATGATTGCTATTCTTTGTTTAAGTATCATTTTTTATACAGAGGGAACAGAGTGCATTTCATAGAGTAAATACTGGTTTAAACACCATTGATCTTATCTTTGAAAAAGGAGTATAAACGGAGAGAAAATCAAATGTAAAAAACGGGTACTTGTGCTGAATTGGGAATGAAGATACCCTCACTGAAATGTCTAAAAACCATACTGCCTAAGGAACCTACTGAGGTGTTTAATGCAGATAAGATGATAACCAAATTGCATAGTTCTTGAACAATATGTATAGTTATACAGGACTTCCTCTTTCCTGCCTTCCCAGAGAACAGTGAGGTAAAATTTACTGAGGCCTACCTACCAAAGGCAGTTATTCTGTACCCAGCCCAGCATTTGGTACATAACCTCTATTTATTTTGTCATGTCACTGAGAATTATACCGGGTACATGGTTCAAACAGTTTTGTCTTAGTATGTAACTAAAGAATAGTTGGCACTCTGTAAATTTTGTGTTGTCTATAGAGATCATCAGTTAGTGTTAAGAGCCAAATCCTCTTCCCTCCTCCTTCCACCCAGAACTGCCGAAGTGATAGGTGTCAACAAGTATCACAGCAGGGCAAAACTATCACAGATGAATCAACTGGGACTGGTTTCTGTTGATAGTTTGTGAATTTCTAACTCCTTGTCATTTTGATAGTTGGTGTCAGCTGAATTCATTATAAGGGCATTCTGCAAGGGAAGAAAAATGATATATGAGAGTCTAGACTTCAATTATTCTATACTTGAGAAAATTAGACACACACCTGGAGTTACAGACTGTATTCCAATTTTTAGTACTTTCAGAAGTTTAATACTTACTATACAATGTGTCCCATTATCAGAGAGGGAAGTATGAATTTCAGTGAATCTGATTTTTTAGACTGATCCTTCTTTGATTAAGACCACATGCAGAAAGGAAGAACAAGCTGATTAACCATTTAGAGTTTCCCCCTTCTCCCCAAGAGACCAGACCCCCAAAGTGGCATCAACTGTCTTTGTTTTGTTCTCCACTTCACATTACCATTTTGGAGGCTTTGGATAGAATTGAAGGTAGAGATAGGACAGTGTGAAATGGATTAAAAAACCCTAAGTTTAGCCCCCACTTTGCACTTGGGAGCTTGAGCTGATCATACACATTAAAAAAAGGGGGGGGATCTGTGATATAGAATTCAGTTGCGCACCTCATGTGCTACCAAAAGTATTTAAATTAATTATTTAAAGGGAAAAAAACCTAATCATAGGCATCCTTCATCGAACACCTCCTAGATATCAAGTACTGTGCTAGGTTCCTTACATTCTTCATTAATTCCAAAAACCCCAAGAGGCAGTTATCATAATTCATTTCACAAATGGGCCACCTACCTACTAAGTAAATGGCAGAATTAATATGAACTCAGGCTTGCCAACGCACTTGCTCGGGGATTTCTGCTTTGTCAGCTCAGGATTAGGAGGACATAGGGATAATAACCTGAATCTAAGGCCTTAAAGGTGCTGGGTGTGCCGGCTGAACAAGGATGATTTTGTCACTCCAAGAGCAGGCAGCCGAGCCCTGGGCTTTGTTACCAGCGCGACGGGAGGCGGTGCTTCCTCCATCCGGAGGGTGCAATCCTCGGCCTCTGCCGGGCTTCGAATGGCCGCCGACGTACGTGCAGCCCTGGGGAGTGGGTGAGGGACAGCGAACGGCACGCCCGCGAAGAAGGGCTGCGGCCGACGAGGTGGTGGGCGAGGCCGGTGACCCAATAAAGCGAGTTGGGCCGCGGGAGGCCCTGCCCGGCTCCGTTTCCGGGCACAAGCTACACAGTCCCCGGCCGGCGGCAGCTTGCGCGCTTCCGTCCGCTGCTCTCGGCTTGAGGGAGCCTCTGGCCGAGGGTGTGAGCGCGCGCCGCCGGGCCGGGCTGGGAGCGAGGGAGGTGGGAGAAGAGAGCGCCAGCCGTCCCGGAGCCGCAAGGAGCGGACAGAAGAGGCGGGGCGAGGCCAGAGGCCCACGGCGCCCGCCTATTCACGGCGTCCCGTAGCCTCTCCGCCCGAGGCCCAGTCCCAGGCCCACGGTCCGCCCCGCGCGCGCGCGTGCGCGCGGCACCCCCGGCCAGTCCCTCCTCCTCGCTGCCCCTCCCGCGCGCGTCCACCGGCTCCCCGGCTCGCGCCGCTCCATGTAGCCCCGGATCCCGGGAGACTGAGGAGGAGGGGGCGACCACAAGATGGCGGGTACGTGACCCCTCGTTCTTCGAGCGGCGCGGCGGCGGCGGCCCCTCCCGGCGTCCTCCAGTCCGCCACCACCCCGGGTGCGGCAGAGGCCGGCGCCGGGAGGCGTCGCGGGACCGAGAGGGAGGGTGGGTGGAGGGGGTGACGGGGGCGGCGTGCCGGGTCGCGAGTCGCTGACCAGGCCTCTCTTTTTTCCCCACGGTGCAGACCTCTCGCTGCTCCAAGAGGACCTGCAGGAGGACACGGACGGATGTGAGTGCGTCCGGTCTGCTGTCGCTGTCGCCGGCAGCCAGCGGGGAGCGGCCGGGAAGGGAGGGCGGGCGTCGTCGGCCTGGGCCCGGCCCGGCGTGGGGACAGGCTCGGCGAGGCGTGGCCCTGGGCCGGCCAGGGTTGCGGTTTTGAGGGAAAATTGCGCTTTCCGCTGGTGGAGAGAGATGCCCTGTGTATTGCTTCAGTTGGGGTTCTGCCCCATCACCCACCCATCTCACCACCCCCAAATCTCCTGTGTGCTCGGGAACTGCCCAGCCGTCCGTTTTGGAAATAGAAACTATTAGGCAGAAATTTGAAATAGGTATTTGGGGTGTGTTTTTCTTTTTGGGTGCCTTCCAGAGTCCTCCACCCTCCCCTCAACCCTCCTGAGGAAGGAAGAAGCTATAATGAAGAAAGGTGTTTTTCCTTGTAGTTGCTCGCAAGTGTCCCACAGCGGCCAGCTGCAGGGCAGTCTGGTCCCTGCCAGCGCCTCGGTTCAGTTGCGCCACTTCTGATTGTATGGAGCTTACTTACCTGTAATTTCGCTTTAGCTCTTAGCATTTCTCCGTGCCCATTTTACTTGTGGATTACGGGAAGGTTAGAAGGTGTGGCATTGGCAGGAATTACTAAATTTGGAGAACGTATTTCTTTAATGCAAATATTCACGAATTACCCAGACCTCCTTAAGTATTATAATTTCAGCTTTTCTTTGAGATACTGAAGTTTTAAAAGAGTTGATACTTTTGTTTAAGCAAAAACTTTGACATTGTTTCCAGAATAGTGTCAGAAAGGAATTGTTCTTTTCCTAGTGCTTTTCTAGCATCAGAAGGTAATTTGGAAATTGTTCTGAGTTGAAATGATAGCCACGGTAGAATTTCTAGTGTATTTAGGGGAAGGCCTGCCTGATGCTGAGATTTACTCTCTCTAATACCAATATAAGTAATCCAGTGATGGCTACAGTTTGAAATTGCTCTTTTAAATACTGTGTGATTAATCCTTAGTATTGTCTATTTTGGTTTCCTTTGCCCAAATTAAGCTTCATTTTTTAATTCCTGGGTGTTTTGAGTGAAATCAAGAGAATTTACAATTATAGAAGGATTCTACAAAAAGTTATTTTAAAAATAATTTAATCTTACCTTTGCTAAGTATGGTTTTTAAGTAAAAAGTTTTCTTAAAGGGAGTACTCATGTAATGAAGGACAGCTTTTACATTTCGTTTGATGTTTTACCTTAGTCTGCTAATCTGCCTACTAGTAAGTTTAAAATGTTATTTAAGGCAGCTATTGATTTCTTGCAAAGTTAGGTTTAGAGGGGTGGCTCTGTTATCTCTCAGAATGGGGCTTCTCATTGTATTTTGCTTCAAGACTTTGTAAATAGAAGATATATTCATTCAGCAGGTGTTCAGGAATGTCTGGAGCAAGAACTTCAGGAATGTCTGGAGCAAGAACTTTATTTGTATTAATTTGTTTTCACTTAGATGCCGTGCACTCTTAAAGGATGAGCTGCAATATCACTTTTGTCGTATTTGACTCTTAAGGGAACATAGTCTAGAGGGGGAAACCTATCTGTGAAGAATTCAGCAATGATTTATTTATTCATGAACCTCAAGACTTCTGCTCCATACTGAGGATAGAGCTGTGCAAAGGATGGTCACAATCCATGCCCTCAAGTGGTTTATAAGCAATTTTAATGTTAAATGTGATAGTGAAAGTATCAGAGGCATAATAGCACAGTAGTTAATGGATAGGACTCTAGAGCCAGGCTGCTTTGTTCCAATCTTGGCGTTGTCACTTTGGACAGACTCCTTTGACTCCACCTGTCTATGCCTAAGATTTGTTATTTGTAAATATGTATATAAATATTACATAGCTTATTGAGTTGTTCAGAGCCTTAGATAAATTAATGCATATAAAGCACTTAGAATAGCACCTGGTAAATAGAGACTATTACGTGTTTGTTTTTATGAATAAAGTGCAGGGAAAGCTTGAAAGAGCAGAGCCTGGCTGGGTGGTGCAGTTGATTGGAGCGTCGTCCTCATGCACCAAGGTTGCAGATTCCATCGCTGGTCAGGGCATATACAGGAAGCAACTGATGGGTGCATGGATAAGTGGAGAAACAGATTGTTTCTCTCTGTCTCTCAAGAAAAAAAAAAAAAGAAGAAATGAGAAAGAGCAGAGAGGGAGATACTGATGTTGAGCATTATACTACAGAATTACTATATATTTATAAATGTTTCTAATGCTTGCAGTTGACTTTTTACAGGTTCTCTTAGTTCCCATTGTGTTTTAATTCAGGATAAAAGACACTTGAAAGCACAAATGGTTTATTTGCATATGTGTACTTTTGTTGAAGACCTTGTTAGAATAATTGCTTATTTTTCTCAGTTGTTTTTATAGGTGATAGTTTTTATAGATGATACCGTCACTACCTGGGAAACTTTCTCCTTATCCCTTTAGTTCTTCTGACTGGTCAAATAAGTCAAAAACATAGAGCAGATTAACAGGAGAAAATCAAATTTTATTACATGCGCATGGTAACATAAAAATTCCAAAGACAGTGAGGCAAAAGGAGGTATAAATGTCATTTTGGAGAAAGGGGGGAAAAGTGGGAGTGGGTCTGGATTTCTAAAGGGAAATAGGCAACTCACAGTTTAGCTGAGAATGTGACAAACACATTCTTGCTACCTATCAAACAATGGGACAGAGGGAAATTTAGGGCACAGATTTTTTTTTCATGGATCTTTCCCCTCTATACCACTCTTAATTTGTATGTGCTAAAGTGGAAAGGAGAAAATAAACAAACAAAATATTCCTGACTTTGTTGGGCTTTAATTGTTTACACCTTGAAATAATCTGTATGCCAGGGTGGCACATCCCAGGGAGAGCTCAGGATATTCAGAAACAAGGGATCTTTGAACATACAGCCAGTTGAAGAATCACTTATCTTCTTTTGTGAAGAGAGAAAAATTTGCCCATGGTGCCAACATGGGCAAGATATTTGGTAAGGGAATGAAAAAGCTGGAGAAACTGAAGAAGATAGAGAACCAGAGATGTCAGCAAGAATGGACTTTGGACTCCCCTTAAAACTAAACTGTATCTTATGAGCCGAATTTTCTGCCTCAGGCAACTCTGGTATAGAGGCCAGCCTCCAGATTAGTTGTGCACCAGGTCCTGCCACTTCATCCAAGTTAGGTTAAATTGGCCTTGGAGGTGGAAAGAAATTATTTTCTAGCCAAGCTGTAGAATCTCATTAGTCTTTCCTAAATACAGAACCTAGACTAAAGCAGAAGAAGGGGTAAATACTATCGTACAGGTAATCTGCAGCTATGGAGACTTAAGAGGACCTGGTTAGGGTTAGATCTTTGAAGGGGGTAATTGCCAGACCTTGGTAAGAGTCTTACTTCTTTTGTTTTGATTTTATTTTAAAGTCTATGTATAGATTAGTAGAATAGGGGAAAGGGTTGGTCAAAAACTGACTTGACTGATACCGCTGGGAGAAAAAGAAACAAAATCCTACTCTGTAGAAAATGGTGCATTGTACAGGCTGGGGCAAAGGTAGGTTTACAGTTCTGAGTATGTGAAACAGTTTATTCTTGTATTATTTGTTATTGTATTATTTTCCATATGAATAACTGAACCTACTTTAGCCCCATCCTGTATGTACATATCAAAAGATCATAAAGGTATGTAAGTAAAATCACTATTAGGTACTATTAAAATTAACTTTAAGATTTAAAAGTGATAGTCTGTCATGAAACAGACTTTGCTTTTGAAGTAAAAGCAAGCCAGTGATTTCATTTGAATAGATGACCTCAGAGTTGGGTAAACCCTTTCTTTTCCTTGAATAATGGGAGGCAATGAAAAAATGACAAATATACTTTGAGCGAAAGATATTTTAAATTTCTATTGTCAATCTCCCAAAGACTCAATTTTGATTTACGTTTAAGTTGCTAAATTTCTAAAAGAGGTAAGATAGGCTTAATGCTTGTTAAAATAATTTCATGGAAGGAGTTTGATTAAAATTCAAATTTTTATGAAAAGAACACATTGAAGAATATTTTAAAAGAATGATTATATAACACTTAATAGTTTATAGTAGCTTTCATAAACGGATTATTCTTCATAGCAGCCCTGTGGTATGTAGGCTGTGATATTAATAAATAAGTCAAGTGATAACACAAAGAGACAAAATTATTTTCTCATGGAAAACTCCTAAGTACCAGCCAGAATTTTAAGGTAGGCCTCCTGATTCTCAATATTGTATTTTAAATATTGTCTCTTCTTAAATTGCCCAGTTTATAACATTGAGCAGCCCAAGTTTCTTGTGTAGGTAATTTGTTTGAACCATGCTTAAAATACCCTTGAAGATTAGTATGCTGCATATGGTTTAATTTATTCTAGATAGAAATAATTAGAATGGAGCTTGGATATAATATAGCTTATTTCATTTTTATGTTAACTTTTCTTTCAGCTGAACTAGCATGATGTTAAAGAATTTTGGCGGCTATATTATAGAATATGCCATGCCACAGAATGGTCCATATTTGTTTTAATTTTTGGAATCCTTTTACATGGATCCAGAACTAATTGGATGTAACTACCTACATTGCACTCCTTTCAAGGAGTTTCTGGCCTTCCAACTTATTTTGGTAAACTTCCTTATTGAGTTCTTGCCACATGGGTAAGTACCAGTGAGGGTGGGAATCGGTCAAAAACCCTAGGAAGGTATTCTTGGAAGTCATGATATTTATATATTTTGTTATATGATTATTTGGAAAAGTGAGTCTTGGTACTCAGTAGCATGTTTTAATGCTACTAACAAGACTGAACAGAAGAAATCTTTATTTAGGTAGAGTATAATTGATATCCTACAGAAGAGTGCTTAAATGGTTTTCATGGTACCCACATGTGTAAAGAATCAGTTAATGATGTCTTAAGTAACAATTCCCCATATAGAATTGTTTTTAAAAAGGAAAAAGCAGGGGAAACCCTTTGTAAATAAATATACATGTTGGCTGCCTGGGATTGTAACTGCACACACACAAAAAGCAACTCCATCTAAATACATAGTTTTTTGTTTGTTTTTCCTGCCTATGAAAGTACTTAGCTCTTATTTAGATAAAGTTCATTAATCTGGTACATTTGTTTGATCACTGGTTTGTTATTTTATGTCTGGTCCTTTTACCTCTGTTCCTCACCTCATCAAAACAAAGAATTTATTAAACTATTACTGCACACCTACATTTGCCTTTTTATTTTGGTGTTTTTCTTTCTTGATAGCTAACAGTTTTTGCCATCAATTACATAATATAGTGGGCAGTCCCTAAACTTAAATTAGGGTATTGTTTTTAGCTTGGATCTGAAAATAAACCTAATTTAATGTTTTGGGAAGAAAAGTGAGGTGGCATATCTATGGAATTTTGACTAAGGAAGTCGAAAGGCCTGCATTCCCTATGCAGTAGGCAGTTAGACAGGAGCAGAGCAAGGACAGTAGGCCAGATACAGAAGGTCACCAGGGCAGAAAGCCCTGGGTGCCTAGCATTGCGAAAAACTGGGAGAACAAGGGCCCCGTCCCCAGGGTAGCCTTCCTTCCCTAGTGGGCTGCTTGTCATTCAGGTTAGACCCCAGACACTCTTAGAGAAGGAATGAAAAAGGGGGCTGGAGAATAGCCCTTACTAATTAAGAACCCAGGACAATGAGGTTCTGATCCACATCAGATACATCTAGGCCTCAATTGTATTTAAGCTCCAGGCCCAGAAAAGCAGCAAAACCAGATAAACAGTGCCTTGGCTGCCTCAGACCAGCTGCATTGACTAATGACCCCTGGCCTGGTGCCAGCCAATCAGTGGAGACCATGACCCTGAAAGGACACACCTGGGAAACTGATAAATATTCTATTGGGATTCTCCCCTTGAAACCTCCCCTAAAATCTCCACCCTTAAAAGCTGTTAGGACCGAGGACCCAGCGTACTGGGGAAAGCATACCCACCTCCCCTCCCTCTCTTCCCCATAAAAAGGTTACCTTTACCTTTCTCTCTCCTAACTTCCAAGGGCCCTTTATTTTATTTTTTATTTTTTGGCCTCTGTAACTTGTTTCCTAAGCCCATTTCTTCTACAGCTCACATCTTTTACCTTTGTGACTTTCTAAATAAACTTTCTCCTATAATTTGAATCTTAGCTCTGAAGTCTTTCTTAGAACTTAAGCACTGAGGTTGCTGAACTGAGGTCTGGTCTGACTCCACTGGTCTAACACCTGGAGCCGGTTTCATTTTCCCCACTGCCAATACCTGTAACTTCTGAGAAGCTCTTTTTGTACAGTTCTTTCAGCTTGCCGATCATCTAGGGTTCCCCCTCTCAAAAGCCATCCCCTGACTCCTAAGTTTTAGCTCCTTATCCCCCTAGATTTAGGAGCAGACTTGTTTTCTGGCCTAATTGATACCATTTTGGTTGACATTTGAGCATTTATAATGCTGTATTTATGAAATATGTATATATTCCGATATAGTTTTGTGTAGAGGGAAAGAGCACTGAACTTCATAAAATCATCAGACCAGAGTTCAAATTCTGACCCTTGCCAGTTATTCGTTGTATAATCTTTAAATGTTTGATGGGCTATTGGATTGTTTCCAGTTTTTGACTATTACAAATAATACTGTTATGGTCATTCATGTACAAGTCTTTGTGGATATATATACATTCTTTCTCTTTGGTATATACCTAGGAGTGGAATGGCTGTTTATCTTTTTAAGAAACTGCAAAACTTTTTCCAAAGTGGTTGTACCATTTTACACTCCCACCTGCAGTGTGTAAGGTCCAGGTGCTCCACACCATTTTTAGCACTTGGTGTGGGCAATTTTCATTTTAGGCATTCTGTTAGGAGTGTAATGGGTTTTTTCTGTAGTTTGAATTTGCATTTCTTTAATGATTAATACTGCTCATCTTTCTATGTGCTCATATACCATCCGTATATCCTCTTTGGTGAAATATTTAAATCTTTTGGCCATTTTCTACTGGGTTGTTATCATGTTAAGCTTTGAGGGTTCCTTATATTCCAGATACAAGTCTATTCTCAGATGTGTGATTTGCAAATATTTTCCAGTTTGTGACTTGTCTTTTCATTGCCTTAACAGTGTATTTCAAAGCGCAGAAGTTCTGAATTGGATGTTCAACTTAATTATTTTTCACAGATCCCCTTTGTCAGTTTGAGAAACTTCCCTGAATTTACTGAGAGCTTTCTTAAAATTAGGAATGGATGTTGGATTTTGTCAATGCTTTTTCTGTATCTGTGATTTTTTATCTAAAAAAAACTAAGTTTTTTAATATGATGAATTACATTGACTTTTAAAAGTAAATATTATTACCTTTTTAGTACGAAATTTCAAATATATACAAAAGCTAATGAGCCAACATATACCCACCACTTAGCTTCGTCTTTTACCTGTCCCTTTCTAACTTTTGGGGGAAAGGGGCAAGGGAGGGTGTAGCTATAGTACTTTAAAGACATCCCAGGTGTCATTTTATTTTAACTATAAATATTTCACAAGGATATACTTGAAGTGTGATGTTACAGTCTATAAACAGAAGGATATCTAAGGTTATGGTAAGGTCTGGTAATTTATGAAAATTTAAATGATTAAGTTTTTTAGACATTTACCTCGCTGGTTCTGCTGTAAAAGCACATCTGTGTGATTACTAAATCCACTTTTATTTTAATAATATTGATCACCAGATTAAGAGAAGCAACATCTTGCTTATTTTTATCTTCCTAAAGCACATTTCACCCTTTTGGGTTAGCCTTAATGGTAACAAAGGAATATTGGTAAACAAAAGTTTAATTTTATATTTTACATTGGTTATATCATCTATAGGATCACATAAACTTTTAAAACTTGAGGTGTGCTATACCTCTGGTGAGCCAGTTATTTCAGAATTATTGAAATCAAGAGCTAGAGGACAGATTATATATTTATCTTCTCATTTTAAGCATGAGGAAGTTTAGGTCCCAAGGTGTCACAAATATAAAGGTGGAATGGTGGCAGAGGCTAGAGTACAACTCACACCTTGTAAGTTTTAATATTCTTTTCCTAGGTTTTATCTAACATAGCTCTTTAACTTGCTACAAAAGGAAGATGGGAGAAATTTCTGGATTTAAAAAATTTTTTAAACCACCATTTATTATCATATTGTATATTGGACGTTGTGCTGTAACCTTATAATATTTTCCCTGAGAGGTATATAGTCCCACAAATTTATAAAAGTGGTACTTCATGAGACTTATCTAACAGTTAATTTGCTCAGTCACCTAACTTGAAGTTGGTAGGTTAAATTAAAACCTGACATACTTATTATTTTATTTACCTCTTTATTATTTTTTATTATTGCGTTCTTAATGCCTTCGAATTTTGGCTTCCCTAGATTTATAACTTATTTAGATAATTTAACCTCCTAAACTTTCAGGGGGATATAAAGGTAATAGCATGCTCTTTAAGTATTTGGTGAGCAAAATACTTTTTATTCTACATAGCCTTTCTGTTATGGGAATGTTAGACACAAAATACAGGGTCTGTCCAGAATGTATCCAGATGTGTAATATGAAAAATAGAGACATTTATTGAAGAAGATACAAGAAACATTGTACATAGAACAGTGATACCTCAGTCACCTTCAAAGCAGGCACCTTGAGACCTCACACAGTTCTCCCATTTGCCATCAGCTGCCCCATCGTATTTTTCTGAATCTAATCAACGGTCTGAAATCTCTTCCCTTTTAAAGGTGATTTTAGTTTTGGGAAAGAACAGAAGTTGCAGGGCACCAAATCTGGGCTGTAGGGGGAGCTGAGTCACCTGGGTAATTTGATGTTTTGACAAAAACTGCACAAGACATGATGCATGAGTGCACACGTTGTCATGAAGCTGCAAGTCACCAGTTGCCCATAGCTGCGGCCTTCTGAATCATCCAAATAGTTTCCGTGGAGGAATGTTCAAGCTGAATACAAAATTGGATGCAGATTTGTTGCTCTACTCGCTCAGTCATTTTGAATGTGATAGCCACACAGTACACGTGCTCACTCAAGGGAGTCTACAGTCCCCACTGATTAGTACAGTGAAGTCATCATTGTTCATGTGTGCACATTCCAGTCCACTCTCCTTGGCTGCCAGGTTACGTCAATGTCATGCAAACTATTCTCATTATATTAACAGTGGCTGGACTTTTTCCAAACAGACCTTGTATATACTCTTTTTCTTTCAAGTTCTTCTTGCTTAAACTAAATTGTGAGATTAAATATGCTATAGGACAATTTTATACTTATTACTAAAGGATTATTTCTAAGGATTTAGTAAACTCTATTTGAAGGATAGATTTCTGATTAACATATTGTCACAAAGTACAAATTGAAACTTGACCTGTTTGCTTGAACTGTAAGGTCCTTCAAATTTATTTTTCTTTTTCTCTTAATTTTTGTTCCCAAGCAATTACTTAATTGCATTTCTGCTACATCACCAGACCAGGGATTTGAAAGTTTCTGTAAAGGGCCAGATACTAACTATTTAACAATAGATTTTGTGGGTCACGTTCTCTCTGTTGCACCTACTTAGGTCTGCCACTGTAGGATGAAAGCAGTCATAGACAATACATAAATGAATGAGTGTAGCTGTCTTCCAATAAAACTTTATTTACAAAGACAGGTATGGACCAGTTTAACCTGCTGGCCATGGTTTACTGACTCTGCACTATAGTGTAAGTCCAAGGTCTAATAGCATTTTTATTCTTTACCCATCACAGAGTACCCAGTGCACAGCAGGCCTTCACTACATACTTGCTGAGATGAATGTTGAATTTCTTGCCACACTAAATAAGGCCATAAATCTAACTAGTAGTCAAATAATTAAATAACTTACTTTAAGTTAAACTTTGAAAACTTTCAAACATACACTAAAAATTCAGCCATCATTAGCATTTTGCCAATTTGCTCTATTTCTCTACAGTTATTTATACACATACACGCTACATATTCATTCTTCTGAATCTTAACTTCTTCATTGTACCTTCTGAAAATAAGTGGTAGAGATCATGATCTTTTAGTCTGTGTCTCCTAAGAGCAAGATCATACCCTCACAGTCACCAATTAAATGCAGAAAAGGTAACATTGATACAGTTGAATTATGCAATATGTAGTTCATTTTCAAATTTGACCAGTTGTCCAATAATGTTCTTTATAGCAACCATATTCCCAATTCAGACTTCTGCGTTGCATTTAGTTGTCGTATCTTTAATTTGAAACAATTCTCAGCCTTTATCTTTCACAGTATTAATATTCTGAAGTGTCAGTTTATGCTTTTTTTTTTTTTTTTTGGACAGGAATACTTTGTAATACTGTGATATTATGAGTGCTTCCTTAAAATGCACCTGATGTCTCTTATCCATTATTGGTGGTGGTAACTGTAACCACTTGGTTAAAGGTGATGTCATCCAGATTTCTGCACTTCAAGATTCTGTTTTTTCTTTTTGTAATTAGTAAGGGAAATAAATAATTTGACACTAGGAAAATAGCCCATTCCCAAACGAACTTCTATACAGTAGTGTTAGAATGTGTTGTTGATGGTTCTTAACCTGGCTGGCATTCTGCTTTACAGAAGATCTTGTCTTCTCTCTATTCATGTATTGGTTTATTTATTAAAACATTATTTTAAAGTCCCAAATCTTATAAAAATGATTAAATCTCTATGGTGTATCTAATTGTCTTTCATTTTCTAAGATGTGAAGACTTGGGAAACAGAAAAGAATTTTTGGCAATTTTAATATGGCCTGAACAATATTAAGGGAAAAATTGAAGGGAGGTCAGACTGTCAGAATTTTCCTGCTTTAGAGGACATTATTAGCGGCTCTGTGTGGAATAGAAGATTGTTTTGATCAAGCTTGGTGAAAAGTTAGGTTGTACAAATTGATCATTTCTCTTTGGTGTACTTCTCATATGCTAATACTGTGAATATTTTGGGAGGATAAAGCATAGTTAAAATACCCTATCTCTTCAAGTATCTCTAGGGACTACCTTTTCATTAACAAATATTAATGAATTTGCAGTGTTTCAGAGAAGCCTTAAACTGGTTTTTAGGTAATAAAAAGATTAGCAAGACAGTCTTTGCCTTCAAAGAGAATATATCTGTTTTAGGGGTGGGAGAAGTAGAAGAAAATGAAAAAAAAAAAAAAAGAGAAAACTCAAACACTGCAATTATTGGCAGAGTAAAAGCAAGGGCCCCCAAGACTACAGGGAATTCAAAGGAGGAAGCTATCTTAATTAGAAAGAATAGAAAATGCTTCCTTGATGGTTTTGTAAATAGCTAAATTTAAACTGAGATGATGCTAAAAAGGGCAGAACTGGGACAGGTGGAATCACATAATACAGCCAAGTAGTGGGGCATGTGGCAGAAAATGGATCCCAGCAGGGGCTGCAAGCAGTGGAGGAAAATAGATTGGGGTTAGACCATGGAGACTTTTGAATTACAGCAGGAGAAAGTTGTATCCTAAGTTATATATCCTGGAGGTTTTGGGGTATGGTTGGGGGAGAGGGAGGAAGGGCAGGGAAAGTATTGCGCAGAGTAATACTTAAGGGAGGTTGATGTGCTTCTGGTATGTAAACCTGATTGAATGAGGTGAAACAACCCACGGGCTGTTCAGTTATGAAGGGCTCGATGGCCCGCTGCCAGAAAGTATAACACTCAATACCAGAGTTTGGTGAAAAGAAAAGGAATTGTTTATTTAAAGGTTATACAGATTTAGATTAATGGCAGATTTCTGCTATTAAGTCTTACTTTCCTTAAAACACCCAGAAGCACATAGTTCTGGCTCCCCCTGCCGAAACAGGCTAGTTTTAGAATAGAAAAGTCAGGGGTACCATTTCCCTCTAGGAAAATAGAAGTCCGTGGATTTCCCACAGTTCAGCTTTGCTGACAGCTCCCAGTCATTCATGCCTGATCGGGGGTTTTTGCCTGTGTCGCAGTATTTTTCAGTTCTTAATCCAGAGCCATGTGGTTCTCTCTCAGCCCACGTGGTTCTCCACTTCTACCTCCTTGCAAACTGCCTGGAGTCCTTCCTTTCCCTTTCAGAGCCACATGGTTCTTCCCCTGCAAATGGCCGCTGCCTTATTTTTAAATCCCTGACTTCGGCCTGTGACACAGTGGGCAGGGTGACCAGTTGCGGCCACCTGTGAAATCTTGTGCAGGCCCCATAAACTTTTCGTCTCCATTCTGCAGTCAAAGCCCCTCCCATCTCCTTGGGGACCCCCATTCTGTAACACGGAGACTGGAGTAGGTGGATTGAGGCAGTTGTAATAGTCTAGGGCAGTGGTCTTCAAAGTTAATTACTATATACATCCTAAAATAAGTTTGGAAACTCTCTCATATACTTTAACATTTAAAGTTATTAAAAAATAGTAATACTGTTGTATTACTTTAAAAAATGGAATCTAAATACCATAGCAGTTTTATACCCAATATCATCCAATTTCGAAAATTTAAGAATATACTCTTTAAATTGGGAGTTTTACATTGTTCTTTTTCCTACTTAGTCTCTTTTCATTTTATACAAAAATTTTACAATATACTTTTTTGCTTAGAAGTTTAATTATTACCCTATGACATTTCTTTGCACCAAAAATATGTATATAAAGAGAAGTTGAAAATTTTAATTTTCTGTGGCCATAAAACATTTTTTGGTTTCTATTATTTACTCAGTTGATGAATCAGAATGTATTACAAATGATGATAAACTCATTGAAAACAAAAATTTTGAATAGTGTGGGGGCTAAAAAACATACGTTTCCTTCCACCTTCTAAATTCTTCTAGTTATGCTAATCAAATTAACAGACAGATTACAGGAGAAAATAATATAAGCATGAAAACTTCAAAGCCAGTGAGGAAAGACTGGGTATATATGACATTTTTGGAAAAAGGAGAAAGGGTGGGGCACGGTGTTAGATTTCAGAAGTGAGAATGGGCTATTTACTCCTTAAGGAAAGAGTGGAGCATACCCGAGAGGAAAATTATTGGTAGGCAACTCTGAAACTATGGGGCTTGGGGAGGGGGGTGCTTATTTAGCTCACAGCCCCCTGCTTGCAACCCTTTTATGTACCATACTTATTTCAAATTAGGCTAAGGCAAACTTCCTAAATCTACTTCCTGATGCAGGTTTCTCTGTCTAAATCTCTTGAGTAGGAAAGAGGGGAAGGTCAGAAGTTCTTTCTGCTTCTTATTTTTCTTAACAGCTTAAAATCAATATCCACAAAAGGCAAAAAACCTTGGTTCCCTTCAATAAGCATTAATTAATGAAGTGGATAGGACTTTAACAAATAATTAGGTACTTATGGATGACTATAATTTATTGCTAGAATGAGACTATTTAGCATCGATTTCTATTTTTTATTTTAAGGTTTATAAGCACTGAGAAATTCTCTTGACATAAATAAGTTGATGTAGGGTCTTGCTAGCATTGCCGCTAATTTCCTTGCACTTCTTTCAACTTATGTGCCAAAAGTTATTTTCAGTTTTTTTTTTTTAAGCAACAGATTGAAAAATACCTGATTTGCAGAAGTATTTATTACAGTCTTTAGAGAATTAATTTCTTAACACGTTGATAAGTAGGTCCAAGGGTCCCTTTGTTTGGCATTAGAGCCATTTTTTGCCATGTTACTGTGCATCAAGTGTATCCTTTTATGTCAAGTGTTTGGCATGTAGTTTTGAGATAGTTTAGAGATATACCTTTCTTTGTCTAAAGTAAGGCGGAGGTTGTGATCCAAATCCCCCGGCACATTTTTGGATGGACTACTGGAATACACTGTAAAGTTAGCTATATGATTTATTTTCAAAAAAACCTTCATCTACCTCAGGGGGTTTGAATACCCCAATTTGCTCTAAGCAAAGGATATCAGAGCCTTTGAATTAGGATACTGGGAAATGAGTGGTGGTGTTACAGAGCGAAAGGGGGTTCTTTCACATGGCGCCTTGGTGTAAAACCCAACAACTAGTGTTGAGGAAAACGTCTTTATTTATAATATTCCAACCTGGGGAGGACAGTGAGCACTTCAGCTCAGAGCCCTGTTCTCCCACGGGACCCAGCACTTCCCTTGCTTCCCAAAAAGCTAGAAGCCAAAAACATGCCCAGAAGTTCCCCATCCTTATCTGTCAGCTATCTCCTTCAGGATCTGGGGTACAATGTCATCAGCCTTCGTATACAGTCCAGGAAAACATGTGCCATGTTGCACTGGATCACGCATGGTTCTCCCTTTGCCCTTTCAAAGCCGCATGGTATTCTCCCTTCTCAAAACTGAATGGAGAACCCCCCTAAAATGTCTGCCACCTATTTTTAAATCCCTGACTGCGTCCTCTGATGCAGTGGGCATGGTAACCAGTTCTGACCATTCACAGAACCTTGCACAGACTCTGTATGCTCTTTCATTACCATTTCATGGTCAAAACCCTTCCCATCTTCTTGGGGCCTTGGAAGTATCAAAGCCATTTGTGTAACAAAGACACTAACCACTAGCCCCAGGCATGTGAAGGCATCCTAAAAGCTGTTTCCTTGCCCCATCCCTCAACCTGCGGCTCTGGGGATTTTTGGAGACCCCTATTCTGTAACAGTCGGAATACAGAATACTTATAAAAGTAGAATTTATAGTTCTTAGCATCTAATTAAGATATGAGGGCAAGAAAGGTATGGTAAAAAACAAAAAAGTAACTGAAAACCTCATGCTTGAGAACTCAGGGTTACTGGGGAGAAAGATGGTAATTTGAATTCATGAGGGAGATCTTATTTTTATAAGATCAGTTTGGATAGTTTAATTTTCAGAACAAATGTAACATTGAGGTGGCGATTCTGTGAAGTATTTGAAACTGTGGATCTGGGGATCAGGGCAGGAGATCTTTGGTGGTCTTCTGCATCATAAGTGATTGTTGAAGCTGTGGATTATCAAGGAGAGGAGAGGTGTGTGTGTGTAATGCATGTATGAGAACAAAAGTAGAGGGAAATTTAGCTACATTACTCCCTCTATGCTATCTGTTTTACGTAAATGGTCAGAAAGAAGAAAGCAAGAATAGTCCAGAAAGGTAGAAAAATACTCAGGATTGTGTACTTCCAGAGAACACAAGAAAAGAAAATGTAAGAAGAGGCTTTTGGGATAGAGTTGGCTTTGTCAAATACTATAAAGAATTTAAGGCATTAGGTCTAAGCAGGGCCCCTCAATTTTGGCAAATGATTGCTAATCTTTGAGAAGAGATTCCCAAGAGTGAAAAATAAGACAGGTTATAATTGTGTTGATGGAGAGGTGAAAGGCTGCAAAATGAACTATACCTTTAAGAAGTTTAATGAAAAAGTCATTTTGACAATAGCAAGCTTAAGTTCCAGATTCATTGTGTCAGGGAAACACCCATGTTGTAATTGCCCTTTATCACCTTTATCAATATATTGCTCATAAAGTATGGTTTACATGACTATATTTATGTACAAGTGTAACAGTCATATTTTTCTTCCACCATTGTAACTGTAATTTGTTCCTAGATGAGGTGGTTGGTGTTATCCCATGTCGTTGGAAAATACATCTTTAGGCAATGGTAGTGATATGCTCCATTTTGAGAAGCATATGAGAACAGCTGCAGCCCTTTTTATTCTCCTCCTCATGCCGTAGCATGTACGTATGGTTGTGCAGTAGAACGGTGGTCAGATACACCACGAAACTGTCCTCTTCCTTGCTGTCGTTTCCCTGGTTGCTGGCACTTTTCCCCCTGACTTGGCACTATAGAGCACATTAAAAGCATGTATGATAGTAAGGTAGGACTGGAGGTTGATGTTTTGAGGGTAGTTTTGGGACTTAGAATAGGGATTTGAAACACACTTTGACAATTATAGATTCAGAATTCTTACTGAGTCATCATGAATTTGTAGTATATCAAGCATTGTTAAGGAGGAATAGAAAAGAGGCTTACTTAACAACATTCATGCAGGTAGAACTAGAACCATCTCCATTGAGTTAGAATGTTGTGCTCTTGAGAGGACTAGGTTTCTCTGTACCTTCCCTCTGCTCTTTGACAACTACGAGTAGGATCATTGGAAGAAGAGTGAAATGAGACCTCAGGTTCTCTTTAGAATGCTGTGTAAAGACAGAGAGGTTGTTGAGCTTGGAAAAGCCATCACAATATTTGCTTTTTCTTAATGTTTGAAAAATAAATGATGGATTTAATTAATAGTTGATACTCCCGGAATTGTCTTTTGCTTAAAGGAGATAATTGTTGAATTTAGCTAAGTTATTGCTTAGAAAATCTCAAGTGCCATTTCTAACTACAGGATGGTAATGAGATTTCTCTAGCTAGGCAGGAGGATTTTGCAAAATGTAATAATGTTACTCTTTAAAAATTAGAAGAGTAAGTTGATTTTGGTTGATCACATTCCACTACTGCTCCAGCTACAAGTCGCTGTGCCCCACCTGTACTAAATTACTTGTAAGTTTTATAAATATGACATGGTTTTTCTTGACTCCCTGTCTCTGGATTTCTCTGCTTAGAATATCCTCTTCTTGCCCTCTGTCCTCCTTGGCAAACTCCTTTATTTTCTGAGAATTGTCACAGTAAGAGATGAACAACAATAGCTAGCAATAAAATACAATAATTATATACTGTAATAAAAGTTATGTGAACGTGAGGGTCTCTCATTTTTTCCTCAGAACATCTTACTGTACTGTACTCACCCTTCTTGTGATGATGTGAGATGATACAAGGCCTACGTGCTGAGATGAAGTGAGGTGAATTGTGGCCTAGTGTTAAGCTACTATTGACCTGATGATAGGGAATGGACAGGCTGGGCAAAGGGATGACTCACTTTCCAGGCATGCGGGAAGGACAGTGCAAGATTTCCTGCTCATTCTGTTTTTTAGTATGCAATTTTAATACTTCTTTGGCTTAAAAAAAATTTTTTTTATCCTCACCCAAGGACATTTTGTCATTGTTTTTAGAGAAGATGGTTGGGGGGGGGGGTTGGATGGGTGGGGAGAAACAGAAAGAAACATTGATGTAAGAGAGAAACATTGATTGGTTGCCTCCCTTATGTGCCTGGACTGGAGACCATGCAAACCCAGACTGGGAAACAAAACGCTCAACTTTAGGTATGTGCCCAGCCTGGAAATTGAACCCACAATTCTTTGGCTATGGGTTGACGCTCCATCTAACCCACAATAGTCAGGGTATCCTTTCTTGCATGCTTTAGAGACTACTCCTAAGGATTATAATTTGCATCTTGAACTTATCATAAATTAATGTACAACTTTACATAAGCTATAGAATCCTTATAACAGTATATAGCTACATTTACTCCCTCTGTGCTATTTTATCTGTGGATATTATTGTCTGTACCATCACTTAGAGTATACACTGTAGAATTTTTTTTATTAACGGTGACAGTTTTTTATTGATTATATTTTTTGTTTGTCTTTGTAACCTGTGGTAAGCATTTATAGGGTGTGCCTGGGTAAGACTTAAGTATCTTCGTGGCCTCCACAAAGATGAAAGTTAGAGCCTTATTAGTCTGATCAAGAATTGCTGAGGAAATCTTGAATCTGTAGAGGATGGTTGAGGCCGGAATGATTCCACAGATATTGACAGGTGATGGGGCAGTACTAGGAAATAAAAATGAATGTTTCTTGCCAGTGCCTCTGCCAGAGTGGAATACTTCCTTCATGTAGAGATAATCATCAGCCATGATTGATAGAGGGGTGTCAAAAGTTGAATCAAAATATGATTCTGTTACCCTCTAGGAGTATGTTTCTCAGATATGGTTATTCAGCAATCTGTATTTGATTGTTGGACTTGTGGATTATCAAGGAGAGGAGAGGTATGTGTGTAATACAAGTATGAGGTGGGGGTATTTTTAAAAAATGAATGCTCCTGAGCCTCTCTCCAAATCTGTGTATCAGAGTCTACATATAAGATCTGGGAATGTGCATTATAGAGGTAAGTGCTCCAGGCTTGTCTTAAACACAGTTATATTTGACAATCACCACTTTAGGAGTCTTCCCCATGGCCCCTTAATTTCCATAGATCAGAATCAATATTATTAATGTTTATCTTTAAGATTAATAGGTGTGAGTTGAGACAAACAGTTTGGTCATAAACATAGAATTCTAGAGCCTGCATAAGGTACCTTTGAGGTCCTGCTAGCTCTTCAGTGTTCAGTTACAGAGGAGAAAACGGAGGCTAAATGAAAGTGATTGGTTTTTACAGCTCTTGGATTCATAATTAAGGTACTGTGCTATGAATTGTAGCTCAGAGTAACCTGTATAAATTTTACCATACTATGTAAGTAATTATTTCATGTTAGGTGTTATTTTTAATTCAGTTTGACACTCTGCCTTTTAATTGGGCTATTTGGACCATTTGTACTTAAAGTGATTATTGATATGATTGGGTTTAAATCTCTCATCTTAACTATTTTCCACCTATTTGTTGTATCAGTTCCTTCTTCTTTTTATCTTTTTCTGCTTTATTTTGGATTGAGTATGTTTTAATGATTTTATTTTATGGCTTTTATTGGCTTACTAGCTCTATGTCTTGGGTTGGTTTTTGATGTTTAATGGTTGCTACGGAGTTTATAGTATATACTGTCTTTAACTTATTACAGTCTACCTTCGAGTAATATGTATCTTTTCACATACAGTATAAGAAACCTTAAGACAGTATACTGTACTTTTTTCCTGTCTTTGTGTTAGTGTAGTCATACTATATATGTTGTAAATCTCACAATATATATTTTATCTTTTTATTTTATAGTACATATTTTTTACTTTAAACAAGACAGGTTTTGTATTTACCTGCATATTTACCATTTCTGATGCTCTTCATTTCTTTTTTGTAAATCCAGATTTCCACCTGGTATAATTTTCTTTTTTGCTTGGACTTCCTTTAATCTTACGGTTCAGGTCTGGTGATGGTGATACCTGTCAGCTTTTGTATGAATGAAGAAGTCTTTTATTTCACCTTTGCATTTGAAAAATACGAATATCAAAGATATTTGAAAGATTTCTACTTACAGAATGTAGAGTTGGAGGTTGACACTTTTTTCTTTCAGTCTTCTGGCTTGTATTGTTTCTGATGGAGAAGTTTGCCGTAATTCTTATTATGTTTTTCTCTGACTGCATTGCAGAATTAACTACCAGTGTTTGACATTTTATTTATTTACAGGTTGTGTTTTGATTGAACATGTAAGTTCTCAGGTCTCCATGATCATCACTCTTTTCTGATCACTCTGTTCTGTGATCACCCCATATTGAATTTCTACAACCTCTGATTCCTGTGCTTCTAGAGGCAATTTGGAAAATACCTGTAAAAGAAGCAGAGGATGCATCCTTCAGTTGTTCATGGTTTCTGAATTGATTCTAAGATTCTCCTCTGATTCTTTGTACCACTCCAGACTCATTCAGGGCAGTTTTACTTATGCTGCTTCAGATAGGCAAGGGGTACTTTTTAGTTTCAGAGTGTTATAAGGAGTATTTCTGATGTCTCTGATAGTTGGTGTGGATGACTACAGCTCAGAGTCTGATGTGATTATTATACCTTCAGCCCTGGACTTTGTCTCACAAGATGAAATGTTGACGCCACTGGGGAGATTGGACAAGTATGCTGCAAGTGAGAACGTATTTAACAGGTATGTGCATATTCTTTTCATTAAAGTGGAAGGGTGGTTTTTATTACATTAATTTCAGGAGAGAAAATAATATTACCCAATTTAAAGTAGGTATTATTAACATGTGCAGTCTGAGTCACCAAGTTCTCTTAACACTCAAAATGCAGCCTCTTTTATAGGTGTTTTCTCCTCGATCCTATTAACTATACAGCACTCTTTCTTTGCCTTTTTGCTGTTAGACATAATTTTGATATTCGTGTAAAATGATTACTGAGGGGGATATATTACTCTTTCAGCAAATGATGTTGTATACCTACTGTGTGCCAGGTGATGTTAAGGGGACTGTGACATGCCATTGACTAAGAGATAATATTCTTTCTAATGCATTGTTTCTCCTATAGTCACAAGACCACCTGTATCAGACTTTTCTGGGAAAGTCTTGGCTTAAACTCTTTTGAGTATAGACATTAAATTCATTTAGTAAAAATAAGATGTTTTATATAATAAAGAATGAGTAAATTTTCCCATTATTATAATTGAAGATTACTGAAAAGGAATTTCATTAACCTTAGAAATTTATTAAATCAATTAGATAAAGATGAAAAATATTTTAGTAAACATTCAATTTCATCTTGTTAAAATCCATACTGGCATTTGTCACTTAGGAAATTAGAAGCTTAGTATATGTTATTAAATGTATAAGAAAACATTTTCTTTAAAACTATATGGACTGTGCCTTTTGAAATTCTGAATATTAACTGTTGAAGCCACTGAACACTATATTTTTTTTGTGTGTGTAGACAAATGGTGGCCCGGAGTTTGCTGGATACATTGAGGGAAGTCTGCGATGATGAAAGAGATTGTATTGCTGTTTTGGAAAGAATTAGCAGATTAGCTGATGATTCAGGTATATGTTTATGCAGAGATAGTTTTCTCTTACCAAGTTCGTGTTTTGAAAACTAATGAAAAACTTACTGTGATAAGAAGTTAAAAAAATTTTTTTCTAAGTCAATTATCAAACACATTAGTAACAAGAAAATAAAAATCTGTTATTAAAATCCAGATCTTTTATGGTAGGCGCGTGTAGTTTAATTTTGGAA
This sequence comes from Furipterus horrens, assembly GCF_987537825.1. Lineage (NCBI taxonomy): Eukaryota > Metazoa > Chordata > Mammalia > Chiroptera > Furipteridae > Furipterus > Furipterus horrens. The sequence goes on along the minus strand of NW_028327178.1, from coordinate 51,285,351 downwards.
ATTTCTCAGTAGGAAAATCTTAGGCTCTGGGTAGGTAGCTCGGGGGGTTAGAGCATAATCTCGATATGCTAAGGTTTCAGGTTCAATCCCTGGTCAGGGCACATACAAGAATAATCTGCCCTGACCGGCTCGGCTCAGTTGGTTGGGTGTCATCCAGCAAAGCAAAAGCTTGTCAGTTCCATTCTGGGTCAGGGCACATGCCTGGGTTGTGGATTTGCCCCACTGCTTGATGTTTCTCTTTCACATTGGTGTTTCTCTCCCTCTCTTTGTTCCTCCCTCCTCCTCTCTAAAAATAAATAAATATTTTTTAAAAAGAATCAACCAATGAAAGCATAAATAAGTGGAACAACTTGATGTTTCTTTCTGTCTCCATTCCTCTCTCTCTGTTAAATAAATAAAAACAAGTTTTAAAAATTTATTTATTGTTTTTCTATTACACTTGTCCCACTTAAAACCATTTTTAAAAAAAGGAACTATCTTAACGTCTTGCTTCATGTATGTTAATATTTTAGGATTAATATAAACTTTAAAAATAATTTCAAATAAAAAGCATGGAATGGGCTGTAAATATTTTTAGGCATATATAAAATACTTTCTTTTTGTATGCTTTCTCACTTGCAAAAAAATGTGAATCACCCATTGTAAAACTATAGCTCTTTATCTCCAGAGTAAAAAGAGGAGGGTCTGCTTAAAAGAGGTAAACTTGATTTGAGGCTTAGAACAGTTATATTAAGTTTTCTTAAAAATATTTTTATTGTGGTAAAATATGCATAAAGTTTACCATTTTAATCTAACACTAAGTTTTAGCATAGTTTTATATTTGACTTTAGAAACAATTCAAAAATAAATTAGTTTTTTTCTTAAAAACTTTATTAAAATGTGTTACCTTTCAATTTCCAATGAACTTTTTAGCATGTCAGCATACCTTTTAATTTTTAGTTGAGCTCATCTTTTGGCAAGCAGTTCATTTTATGGGAATATCTATTTACTAATAACATAAGCCTTAAATAATTTTTATCTTAAGGTAGAAAAAATAATGTAAACTTACTAATAACTTTTTTCATTGTGAGGTTCTGTGTACATAATTGTTCATGTATACACTTGTTCCAGAACAGTTTTAGGAGAGTCTCATCAACTGTAATTTATAATTATAATTTATTTTTTGATTTGGCATGGACACAATTTAACTTAAATTTTTGGTAATGTTGCATCCCATCGTGATTACTCCTTTCTTCATAGAAACATAAATATTCTTTAAGGAGGAATTTGTATTTATTACCTGTTTATTAATTATAGTGCTGGTTTTTATAAATATATGTGTATATGTATTTTTTTAAATGTTCTCAAGTTGTTGAGTTTATGGTAAATAGCCCTATTGACATTTATGCTTCCGTTCACTCAATAAACAGAAAACAGTGCATACTATATGCCAGGTTCTACATTAAATGTTAGAGCAGTTACTAAAATAAATAAGATTCCTGTCATCAAATTAACAGTTTAATGAATACAATCAACACATCAACAATAAATTATAATGGAAAGAATTAGAGCTGGATTCAGAAAGTTAATGAAATTTGAGTTGGATTTGACAGAATGATGAGGTGCAGAGAGGGGAAATCATATTCAAGGGAGTAAAAGATAGCTAGAGGCTTGAGGAATTCAAGATGTTGGTCCACTTCATCCACAGTGAGTTTACTTACTCTACAGTTTAGAAAACTGAGGCTGTTATATAATAAGGTAGTTGAAGGCTAGATTGTAAAGGTTATACTATGCCCTCTTAGAGAGTTTGCATTTTTTGAGATTTAGAATAATAATACAGCAGAATGGATTGACTTGATGTAAAAAAATGGGTGACAGGAAGACTAGTAATTGTTAGGAGTTGTCAAAGAGAAATTAGTAGTGCTAGGGAGGGATTTCAATGCTACTGTGATAGTTGAGGAGAGTGAGAGAAGGAGGAAGTTGACCCTAAGATTTCTAACATGGTAGGCTGGGTTGATTGTGATGTTCAAGTAAGATAAAGACATTAAAAAAACACCACTTCAAAGTTAATGCATATAATCCATCTTCTTAAACAAATAAGGAGCTTAGAATCTTTAAACCTTTGTTATACCTTATTTTTATCAACTTTTATCTTGTTTTTTTATTCCCCTAAATTTAACATTTATATTTTTATGATTTTTATATAGTAACTTTGTTTAGATTTACTACTAAATTTTCTAATTTTTTCCCCTCATCTTTCATCTGACTACCTTATGGTTCAATTTCCTCTTTCTGAAAAGACATTAATGAGGGTCCGACAATGACATATCCTTTTCTTTTGTCTGAAAATGATTTTATTTCACCATAACTGTTTTTTAAATTATATTTTACTGATTGTTATTACAATTGTTACAGCTTTTTTCCCCTTTGCCCCCCTCTACCTAACACCCCCCAGTCCCACAGGCAATCCCCACACTTTTGTTCACATCCATGGGTCATGTGTATAAGTTCTTTGGCTACTCCATTTCCTATACTATACATCCCCATGGCTATTCTGTAATTATCAATTTGTACTTCTTAATCCCCTCATCTCCTCACTCATTCTCCCACAACCCCCTCCCATCTGGCAACCATCAAAATGCTCTCTGTAACCATGATTCTGTCTCTGTTTTTCTTGTTCTTGTTTGCTTAGTTTGTTTTTTAGATTCAGTTGTTGATAGATATGTATTTATTGCCATTTTATTTTTCCTAGTTTGATCTTCTTTTTCTCAAATAAGTCCCTTTAACATTTCATATAATAATGGTTTGGTGATGATGAAGTGCTGTAATTTTTTCTTGTATGGGAAACTCTTATCTTCCCTTTAATTCTAAATGATAGCTTTGCTGGGTAGGTCAATTTTGGCTGTAGGCCCTGCTTTTCATGACTTGGAATATTTCTTGCCAGTCCCTTCAAACCTGCAAAGTTTGTTTTGAGAAATCAGCTGACAGTCTTATGGGAATGCCCCTGTAGGTAACTAACTGCTTTTCTCTTGCTGCTTTTAAGATTGTCTTTGCCTTTAATCTTTGGCATTTTAATTATGATGTGTCTTGGAGTGGGCCTCTTTGCATCTACCTTGTTTGGTACTCTCTGTTCTTCCTGGACTTGTATGTCTATTTCCTTTGCCAGGTTTGGGAAGTTTTCTTTCATTATTTTTTCAAATAGATTTCCAATTTCTTGCTCTTTCTCTTCTCTGTCTGGCAACCCTATAATACAAATGTTGGAATGCTTGAAGTTGTCCCAGAGGCTCCTTATACTATCCTCGAGTTTTTTTTATTAATTTTCCTTCTTGTTCTGATTGGTTGTTTTTTTGCTTCTTTATGTTCCAAATTGTTGATTTGATTCTTGGCTTCATCCATTCTACTGTTGTTTCATTGTAAATTTTTCTTTATTTCAATTATGTATTCTTTGTTTCTGACTGGATCTTTTTTATGCTGTTGAGGGTCTCACGAAGTTCCTTGAGCACCCTTATAACCAGTGTTTTGAACTCTGCATCTGATAGATTGCTTATCTCTATTTTGTTTAGTTCTTTTTTTGGAATTTTATTCAGTTCTTTTGTTTGGGCCATGTCTCTTTGTCTCCTCATTTTGGCAGCTTCCCTGTGTTTGTTTCTATGTCTTAGGTAGGGCTACTGTGACTCCCTGTATTGGTAGTATGACCTAAAGTAGTAGGTATCCTGTAGGGTCCAGAGGTACAGCCTCCCCTATCACCCATGCTAGGTACCCGAGGTGTGCCCTTCATGTGTGCTGACTGCACCCTCCTCCTGTAGTTGAGCCTTGATTACTGTTGGCAGGTCAATGGGCGGGATTTACCCAGGCTTTGACCACTTACCACCAACCTCTGCCCTCCATGAAGGGTCAGTTGTGCAGGGGCAGGGTGGTGCTGCTGCAATATGGTATGTAGCTGTCCACTGGATGCACAGGCTCTGGGGTTTCCTGGGTAGTGAAAGACAGGGTCAATCCCAACCTGTGTTTTGTCTGGGGCACCTTACCTGAGCTCTCAAGCAATCTGAGATGGCTGCTACTTGTGCTGGGCTTCAAGATTCCTAGATGAAGCCAAGCTGTGAATCTAGGCTGGCTGCTTTTAGTGCCAGGCATGGGGCCACTTAACAAGTGGTGCAGGGCCTGGGGGCTCACTGAGGCCAGCAGTTGCTTGTTGGATAGGATTTATGAAGTTGTGAAGCATGAGCCTAGACTAGCCATTCATATGGAAAAGACATGGTTAACATTTTGGGGGAGTGGGGGGCAGTAAGTTGAGTGGGAAGGAGTCTCAGGGGATCTCCAGGATGGGGCATATAGTGTGTTAGTCAGGTTGATGGAGTCTCAGATATGGCACTTGTCTGTCAACTCTGTGGCTCTGTGGGTGGAGGGTTCAAAAATGGGACCATGGCCTCTGCCACCTTCCTTTCTGGGAGAAAGCTGTTCCCCAGCTCCCGCCTTGATGCCAGGCACTTCATTTCCTCCCCGTATGCCACTGTTATCTTTCAAGCTGCTACCCCAGTGTTGGAACTAAGAGGGAGTGTGTCTGATTAAGTCTGTTGTGGGTTCTTAAAGGGAACTGCTTGAGACCTGCAACAGTTTCTTTCCTGACTCAATCCCCACTGGTTTTTGCAGCCAGGAGTTATGGGGACTTATTTTCCTGGCACTGGAACCCTGGGCTAGGGGGCCTGGTGAGTGGCTGGGACTCCTTGCTCTTGAGATATTCCTCCTGAATTTTTATCCACGACACAACCATACCATTTTGCATCTCCTCCCCTCCTACCAGTCTGGATGGATGTGGTTTCTTTAATAACATAGTTGTCAGGCTTCCATTCAGCTTGATAACTGACGGTTCTGAATGATGGTGGTTCTATATTTTAGTTGTAATTTTGATGTGGTTGTGTGAGGAGTTGAGCCATTTTTACCTGTGCTGCCATCTTGACTGGAAGATCCCTGAATATCACCATTACTCTTAAATTATCATTTAGCTAAGTATGAAATCTAGTTGATAGTTTTAATACTATTGCATTCTCATCTTACTGTTGTTACTGTTGAGAACCTGCTTAATAGTTTGGTGTTCGTAGGTAATCTTGTTTCTTTCCTGATTGCTTTTAAGATTCCTTTTTCTTGGCATTCTTCATTTTCACTGTTATGTGTTTAGGTACAGATTTATTTTTATTCTACTCAGGGCTTGGCCCTGCTTCTTGAATTTGAGGATTCTTATCTTTTCATCAGATGGGGAAATTTTCAACCTTTAACATTCTTTTTCATCTCAAACTTCTTTTTATTCCAGTTTATTTTTTGTGAGTACATATTTTGTACATGGTTTAGAAATACAGAGTTTTTGTTATATAAGTTATTTTTTTGTTGAGTATATATTTTGTACATGGTTCCGAATATAGAACTTTTGTTATATAAATGTTATTTTCCATGGCTGTTATTTGTTCTTACTTTCCAGTCCTTTATCTCCAATCTACATTTTGGTCATTTCTCTCAGCATAGCATATTTGCTACAAATTCTAACCTGTAAGCCGATTGTTTTTGTTTTTGCTTGTTTTTAATTATTATTTTTTAATTTTTTAAAGTATATCTTATTGGTTATATTGTTACAATAGTTCCAGTTTTTTCCCCTTTGCTCCCCTCTGCCCAGTAACTCCCTTCCCCCAGCAATCCCACCCCCCTTAGTTCATGTCCATGGGTCATGCATACAAGTTCTCTGGCTTCACCCTTTCCTGTATTACTCTGTTTTTAAAAAAATTAATTGATTTCTTAATAAAAATAGCAATCCCCCACTCTCAGACTTAAGACCCTTTATAATCTTATAAAGGACAATGGGCGAAGGTCTCGTGCTCCTCTAGCTGATTCAAGCTGGGCATGGTCATTGTCCTACCTACCCTTGGGTCCAGAAATCCCTAGTAAGAGTGGGGGTGTGGAGGGGAGGGTGGCCTTCCCACATGGGGAAGGATCGTGCAGACTCCAGGTCAGTTGGCTGTCCCCGAACAACGGCGTGCTTGGTTTAACAGGCTGGCATCCTTGTTGTATTCTGGGGGCAACAGATTTGGCAACAGGGTTAAAAGGCATCATTTAATCCATAACCACTAGGTGACAAAAGGCAGGTATTAATTTTTCAATGTCTCACATTAGGGAAAAAAAGGCTTCTTTAGAGGAAGATGTGCAAGGCATGTCACACCTGTCCAAAACCCTTTTGCCCACTATACTTACTTGGGCAGAGGGGAATATTTTAGGTTTCTTCCCTCTCAGACCTCTGGGCCCTTTCTGTCCAAGCCATCAGGATAGAAAAGAGAAACCAGATTTAAAGTGAAGCCCACAGACCACCTCATTCTTCACCAACTCAGCTACTTTGTTCCGCCAAACCATTGAGTCTCAGGAGGCAGTGATGCAGACAGGATTAAGTGAGGCCTATACATACAAACAGTCACTCAGGTAATGAGATCATAGACTGATGCCCTTTGAAAACAGAAAACACAAGTTAATTTATGCAACATAACCCACAAACCAGTCTCTAAATCTGCAACACTGTCTTATTGGAAAGACATCCAGTTGCAAGGCATTTGACATTCTTCTTGCCTGTAAATTAAGCATCTTTGATGATGCCACAGACCTAGTTTAACTTCCAAATGAAAACTAACTTTAAGTGAAAAAAACTTTAAAGATGGTTAGCTGCACTACTTTATAGTCTACCACTGACCATTGTGGTTTTCCTTGAATTGCGATTTTTCTCCTTAAGGTTACCCTCCTTGTCATAAAAGGGACTGCATTAAGTCCAGTTTTAACTTATCCTGTTTGTTTGCATAAACACAACAAGAATAGCAAATGATCACTTATGATCTTTAAGTCTGCTTTGCTAGAACTTATGCAAGGAACATTTAGGGTGACCTTCAGTCTGCCCTTCAGGGCACAGAAGCTGAGCCACATACCTGCCATTCAGCCTTGCCTGTAAACACCTGTCTTTTCCAAGCCCTTCAGGTTTTCCATTGTGCCTTAAGGTCCCTTCTAGACATCTTTCAGGAAAGCAACCTTCGTTCCTTCCCTGGAGAGATTGCCATGGACCGCACAACCAACCAAGGTACCAAGTCTTTTTTCTCGTGGGCTTTTTATTACCTTCAAAAGTCAATCCCAGTTTCTTGGGGCTTTTTGGTAACAACCATAGCCCAAGCATGTCTCTTGTAGGCATGACATTCCAGTCAAAGTCGTGGTCAACAAAACCTCTATTAACAACTGGTCTTATTAGTTTTATGCATAGGACCTTATGTCATTACTTCTTCAGAATTTTGGAGGGATCAGGTAGGGAGAAAAATATACAGCGTGAAGGGAATCCTTGTCCTTCTAATATCACTAAAATTGCATTTCCATACTTTACATTTTTTTTTTGTTCACTTTCCTATTTATTTCATTGCCATTAATTCCATTTTTCATTTTCAAGACTCTTAAGTGCTTTATTTTAATTTCTTCTTGTCTTTCTTTCTCTATTATGTTCCTTTTTAGTATATTTTCTTTTATTGTATCTTTAAAATAGAATTTTCTAAATTCTAAAGATTTTTACAGTAGCTAAAGTTCTTGGTGTTATAATTCTGTTGTGTTTTAGCATTTTTGCTATTGAAGGATCATTTCCTTGTCATTTTTTCATAGTTTTGGACTCTGAACTCATCTTTTGTGGTTCTTCATAGGTATTTGGTATTATGGGAATATCCCTCCTCAAGTGGTTTTGAGTTGTCTACCAGGCTCAGGGTTAGCAACTAGGAGTAATTTCATGTTAATTTTTTGTGTGTTCCTCTTTGTAATTGGGAAGAAAGTGGAGAGGAGAGAGGCATTTTCAAACTATTTCTGGGAGACATTCAAACATATTTACCTTAAGGTAATATCAGTAATAGGTGCCAAAGTTATAATTAGTTCTGATATAATGACTTGTATTGATAACCCATCATGTCTATATGTGTGTCAGTCACTTGCATTTCTTCTATGAATTGCCTGTTTGTATCCTTATTTTCTTTCTTGTATTCATTTGAACAATAGGTTCTTTGTATATTTAGCTATTAAAACTTTGTTGTACATGTGTTTTCTTCCAGGCGATTTTGCCTTTTAACTGAGTATGTAGTATCTGTTGTTTATAACAAAGCCTTTATAAACTGAAACGTGCTGGCCTTTTAGTTGGTTTTGGATCTGTTCGTCTTGAAAGGACTTCCAGCCTCAAGATTAAACATTTTAAAAAACATATTGCCTTTTAGTGATTTTGATCTTAAAAAAAACCTTCTGGAACTTTAGTTCATTTGGTATTAATGTGTGGTGTTCAGTATAGGAATCTTATCCTTTTTTTCTGAATAACTGATTTTTCTACCATTACTCAGGTCCCTTTTGAAACCTAGAGATTTGAAATGCCCTATCTGTCACATTTAAATATGCCATATATACCCTATTCTTTTCAGGTTATTTTAAAAAAATCTATTGCTCCTTTAATATTCACATACCCTTTTTAGTCTTAGTCAAGTCTAACTATAAATCCTCCATTCATTGACTAAACTTAGATTAGAAGCTAGTCCTTATTACTTGTCCTAGGAGGTTTTTAAATAGTAGAGTTTATAGGTAACACCACATTGTAGTTGATATGACTTGCATATTTAACCTCTAGCATGGTGTGGCACGATGTAGGTGATGAATAAATTCATTCAGTTATTGTAAGAAATGATGTATACTAAGTATACTATGAAGATAGTATGGGGTAAAGTCCTTCTTTAAATCATGGGGTTGACCTATGTGTGATGGTGGAAAGGATCACAGAGTTAAGAGAACATCTTGTAAGCCCTTTTTACACTGAGAATGAAAGCGTAAAGCTTTCCTAAATAGCCTCAAGCCCAGGGAAAGATTTTGTTATTGTGAGAAATGTTTGCTCACATTTCTATTATTTCAATAGAACCAACTGTGAGAGCAGAGCTGATGGAACAGGTGCCTCATATTGCATTGTTTTGTCAAGAAAACCGGCCTTCAATCCCATATGCTTTTTCCAAATACTTACTACCTATTGTGGTTAGATATCTCGCAGATCAGAATAATCAGGTAAGAGTCCCATTTACATGTTCTTAATGGAAATTTATGTAGTATGACGTGTATAGAATGGCATACCCAAGGTGGTCCCGTTTGAATGTTTTTTGTTTGATGGTTGTTACTGTTTTTCAAAAGACTGTTTGTCTTAGACAAAATGCTTTTAGTTTGGCAAATCTAGGAGGTTTCCTTAATGCCATTGTAGATAGTGTCTCGTAGCTGCAGCCTCACCTGGCTCCCTCATAGATGTCCCTCAAAAAGTTTCTTCGTGGGACATTTTACAAGATGGCTTCTTTGTTACACTTCTGGTATACCACAATCTATCAGGTTCTATCTTTGCAATACTTGAAGAAAATAGCCACAAATTTTTATATGCATGGTTTTCCCAGTTGAGATAAGTCTTCATTTTTGTGAAAGTCAATAGAGTTTTGCTATATTATGTATGTACTTTGTTTATACTGCTAATTTTTTCCTAGGTAAGAAAAACAAGTCAGGCAGCTTTGCTGGCTCTGTTGGAGCAAGAGTTAATTGAGCGATTTGATGTGGAGACCAAAGTGTGCCCAGTTCTCATAGAGCTAACTGCCCCAGATAGCAATGACGATGTGAAAACAGAAGCTGTGGCTGTAAGTAGAATATGATTCTTCAGTTTAGGTAAAAATCAGTCACTATATTGATTAATAGGTGGTACTCAGTAAGTATTATGTTACATTATGTCCTATAGGGTTTATACCTATTAGATTTCAAAGTAGCCACAGATTTTTGAATTGGAAATAGATGACTAGCTAGAAAGGGACATAGGCTCACAGTGAAAAGTTGTGTATTCTGTGAGCCTTCTGTTGTGCCAAGCAACTGGAAATTAGATGACTCTCACTGAGCTCGGAAAAGCAAGATATACAGCAAGAGAATAAGGAACTGCAAACTTGTTGTTATGTCAAAATGAAAAAATAAGGTGAAAGAAATAACCAGTGCGGTTAAAAACAACTCTATTGAATGAAGAAACCTTTGAACCCCTTTAATTGCTATTGAACACTTTTCTAGGCATTGTGTAAGCACAGTAGAAAAAAATGGTAATGCTTGACTCCTGCCCTTGACAGTATGATCTTTGGGGGAAGGATAGACAAGTAATTTTACAATGATATGATATATAAATTGTGATTATTAACAATATGCAGATTAATTCATTGGACACATAATAAAATCAAGTATAATAGTATATTTTCTGGGGTTTTTATTTTTTGACATGGTTAGCAAATATTTTTATAGAGAACCATCAAAAATAAAGCATGAATTAGAATATATAGTAATATCTGTTGTACTTCACATCTGTAGTTCCTAAGTTGAGGTAATAATTCTAATAATAAATTAGAAAACTGATAAATCCATCTGAAAATTTATTCGAATCTCTTTGGGTACTGAGAGTTTAGTATTTAAACCTAAAACAATAAAATTGCATCTTTGTTGAAATGAAAAAAATTGAATCAAAATTTTATGGTATTTCTGAATCATTAGGATGCATTTGATAATCTTTCTAGTCCATTTCCCTTGGAAATTTCTTGATTTTATTATTTTATTTTTATATACTGAGGATCAGTTAGTAAGTTTAGATACTTTTTTCCAGTAATATTATTTTTATTGAAGTGAAATTCACGTAATATAAAAGTAACCACTTAAAGTATACAATTGAATAACATTTAATATTTTCACAAGGTTTACAACCACCACCTCTGACAAGTTCTAAAACATAGTTTTTTATTTATTTAATTTCACAAGTTCCTCATTAAGGGAAAACAGTTTTGGCATCACTATTGGTTTATCTTGAGCAGAGTTTAACTTGCTGTTACAACTTTTAATGGGAACTAACAATAGTAAAACATAATTACAGTAAAAAGACTATATTCAGCACTAGTATAAAACCTGTGATGTTCTTACCATTGGTTTATGTTTATTTTGTCATGGTTTGCACTCCCTGGCTTCCAGGTTATTCTCTACGTGAGGAATAATTTATGCTAGTAAATTTAATTACGATAGATCAGTAATACAGAATAACTTTGGATCTTTAACCTAGGGGTTGGAAATCCTTAGAACTGTATAGAGTCAAAACATAAAACTGGCTTTCAGGTTTAGGAGATGTAGGTGTTATCCCACTTTTGAGGAGGTTGGGATTTTGATAGAGATTGTGTTGAATCTATAGATCAATGAGGGAATAATTGCCAGCTTGACAAGTCCATGAGCATGGTAGATCTCTCCTTTTATTTAGGTCTTTTAGTTATCTCATCAGTGCTTTGTAGTTTTCAGTAGACGTTATGTATGTGTTGTTAGATTTCATGTTTTTTAACAATTTTGAATAACTTTAAAAATTTTTCTGTTTGTTGCTAATTTACAGAAATGCATTTGATTTTTATATTCTGACATATGTCTTGCAAAGTTCCTCAACTGACTTTATTTGTTCTAGTGGCTTTTTTGTAGATTCTTTGGGATTTTCTGTGCAGACAAGTCATATATGAGTAGTTTTCTTTCCAATCTGTATGCCTTTTACTTGTCATATCTGCACACCTGGGAGTAGATGGAATAGATTAATTATGATAAATCATCAGGTTTCTTTCTATACCAACTGTGACCGTTGAGGATTTCGTTATATACTAGCTGTGGGGGCAATTTTTTAAAATAACATTGGGTTGGTTTTCAAACAGTTCATCCTCACTTTGCCTAGTACTGTGTTAACTGAAACGAGTGCTTGTTGAAACTATGTCCTTGCCTGCCTTGGAACCTAGGCTTTGCAGAGAGTAAGGACAGGGTTCCAATGTGTACAAGTTCACTAAAAGTACTTTGTAAGGTAAGGACTGCCCCTATAGTCTTTTCTTAGCAATACAGATAAACCCAGATCCCTCTTAGGGATAATCTTTCCTTTTAAACTGTCAACATTTAATAAGATTGAAACTGTAGACAAAGTGAAATTTTAAGAATTTCCCCTAAGTTTACTATACATTTAGTAATTATTGGTTGATTTTATTGATGGTATTAATATCTTTTCTGTCTTTCACTCAAATAATAAAATGAATTTCTTTGTAATGTATATGATATAATGATGCCATATCATATTTTAATATCCTTAAGTTATATACTTCTAGTAAGTTAGCACATTTAACTGGAAAAGTCTTCTTTAAAGCTTTAAAGATATTTTCAGTGTGTCTTTGTTTTTATTTTAGATAATGTGCAAAATGGCTCCCATGGTTGGGAAGGACATTACAGAGCGCCTGATCCTCCCAAGGTTTTGTGAGATGTGCTGTGATTGCAGAATGTTTCATGTTCGAAAGGTATTTAGTATTTTTGTTTGTTTAAGAACACATATTTCTAGTGGTTATTATATTGATATGTGAAATTTAAAAGATAATGTTTTAATATTTTGAAATTTCAGTGATGCTTTTATTGTTAGGTCTGTGCTGCCAATTTTGGAGATATTTGCAGTGTAGTTGGCCAGCAAGCTACTGAGGAAATGTTGGTAAGTATTACAGAAACAGAGGAGTAGTAAAGGAGTAAGCAATACATTACAAAATAGCACATAAAGTTTAATATGCATACATTTACCCCCAGATATTATTAACACAATTTAATGAATATAAACCAGAAAGATAATAGGACTTTGAGTTGCAGTTTAAATTTCTGTAATCTGAACTGTTTTTGATACAGTTTTTATCTATCCCATTTTTATTAAACAAATCAATTCTTGTTTATCCAAGTTACTCTTTATTAGCAAACCTGAAGTCTTTTAGTGACAAATCCATAGCAGGGTTTGTTTTTTTTTAATGGTTAATTCATGGAATGTATATGCTTAATGTACAAGTTAACATACTTTAGGAGCTTCTAAAACCATCTTATCATCCAAAATAAGTTTAGGTACAAACTCTTGGATAACATAAGTTAAACTATATTTGCTTTCCCTTTTCATAGCCAATAGTATTGTGAATTAGGTGTAATTTATTTTAAATTACTGAGTGTTAATACTAAACAATTCTTCTAAGTTTTGTTGAAGTTTAGTACCTGGAAATATTGTAGATGTAGAAAATGAAATAAAACTACATGCATACCTCAGAGGTACTGCAAGTTTGGTTCCAGGCCACCACAATAAGGTAACTATCACAATAAAGAGAATCACATGAGTTTTTTGATGTCCCAGTGCCTATAAAAGTTGTGTATAGTTTAATATACTGTAGTCTATTAATTGTGCGTTAGCATTGTATCTAAAATAATGTACATAATTAAAAATACCTCATTGCTAAAAAATGCTAACCATCAGCTGAACCTTGAAAAAATGGCACTGATACACCTGCTTGTTGCAGGGTTGCCACAGACATTCAGTTTGTAAAAAAATGCAGTATCTGAGAAATACAGTAAAGCAAAGCACAATAAAATGAGGTCTGCCTAACAAAACACTATCCTTGCATAGCTTCCCAGGTTTTTCCAGCTTTGTTCTGATAATGTATGGGGAGTCCGGAAAGCTTGTGCTGAATGCTTCATGGCGGTTTCATGTGCAACATGTCAAGAAATTCGACGGACTAAATTATCAGCACTATTTATTAATTTGATCAGTGATCCTTCACGTTGGGTAGGATTTTGTTTATCATTTTTGTAAAATTAATACATTTTACAGCAAACATGATTTGGATTTCATAATTTAAGAAATAATTTATAACTTAAGGCATGTTATTTTTTAGTACTTCTAGGAGTAGACAATAGACAACTGTTAACGTTTTTTTAACTGGAAAAAGTTTCTGTTCCCATATAAGACATGTTCATTCCATTGCTATGATGTAGTATATTAATTTTCAGATTTTAAATTAACCTTCAATCTCTTGGATGTCTCACCTTGGTCATAGTGTAATAATTCTTTATATGTTGCTGGATTTTGCTAGTATTTTAAGGATTTTTATATTCATATATATATATATATGAGGAAGTGGGCTGTAGTTTTTGTTGATGCCTTTTTTATAATTTTTGCTTGGTTTTGCTCTTGGCATAGTAGAAGAGCATTTCTTAATTCTTCTGTGTTTTGGGAGAATTCATGAAGAATTGGTAGTAATTCTCTTTTAAATGTTCAGTAGAATTCAGGAGTGAATCATCTTGAGTCTGAACTTTTCTTTGTGGGTATAGTTTTTTTTATTACTAATTTCATCTCTATTTCTTCCAGATACTTTGTCTTTTCTTTTCTCTCTGTTCTTCTGATATTCCCATTACACATACAATATATTGATGGTGCTTGAATGGTATCCCACATTATTCTGAGGCTGTGTTGATTTTTCCTCGCATTCTTTTTACTTTGTTTTTCATCTTTATGTTATATTTATATACCTTAAGTTTACAATTTCTTTTCTTCCAGTTCAGGTCTGTTATTGAATTCATGTAAATTTTTTATTTCAGTTATTGTACTTTTTGATTCCAGAATTTCTGTCTCTGTTAATATTCTTTATTTGCTATGACATTGGCCTCATATCTTTACTTCTTTTTGTAAAAGTACATTTTATTGATTATGCTTTTACAGTTGCCTCAGTCTTTTTCCCCTTTGCTCCCCTCTGCCCAGTACCCTACTTCCCTTCAGAATCCTCTCCACTTAATTCATGTCCATGGGTTGTGCATATATTTTTTTGGCTTCTCCATTTCCTTTACTATTCTTAACGTCCCCCTGTCTATTTTGTACCTACCAATTATGCCTCGTAATCCCTGCACCTTTTCCCCTGTTGTCCACCTTACCCCCCTCTCTGAGGGTTCTACATATGGTCTCTATATCTATGGTTCTGTTCCTGTTCTAGTTGTTTGCTTAGTTTGTTTTTTTATGTTTCAGATTTATTTGTTGATAGTTGTGAGTTTGTTGTCGTTTTAATGTTCATTGTTTTAATCTTCTTTTTCTTAAATAAGTCTCTTTAAAATTTCATGTAATAAGGGCTTGGTGATGATTAATTTCTTTAGCTTTACCTTGTCAGGGAGACACTTTATCTGCCCTTCCATTCTAAATGATAGCTTTGCTGGATAGAGTAATCTTGGTTGTAGGTCCTTGCTTTTCATCACTTTGAATAGTTCTTGCCAGTCACTTCTTGCTTGCAAAGTTTCTTTTGAGAAGTCAGCCAATAGTCTTACGGGAACTCCCTTGTAGGTAACTCTCTGCTTTACTCTTGCTGCTTTTAAGATTCTCTCTTTATCTTTAACCTTTTTTATTTTAATGGTGATGTGTCTTGGTGTAGTCCTCTTTGAGTCTTGCTTGTTTGGGACTCTGTGCTTCCTAGACTTGTATGTCTGTTGCCTTCACCAAATTAGGGAAGTTTTCCTTCATTATTTTTTCACATAAGTTTTCAATTTCTTGCTCTTCCTCTTCTCCTTCTGGCACCCCTGTGATTTGGATGTTGGTACATTTAAATTTGTCCTAAGCCTCTCCTTGGTTTTTTGAATTTATTTTTCTTCATCTGTACTGGTTGACTGCTTATTTATTCCTTATGTTCTAATACATTGATTTGAATCTGGGCTTCCTTTCCTCACTATTGGTTCTGTGTGGATTTTTTTACATTTTACTTAGTGTGGCCTTCACCTCTTCCCTTAAGCATTTGCCATACTCAATTATTTCTCTGAGCATTGTTGTCAGCACTGTTTTGAACTCTGCTTCTGTTAGGCTGGCTAACTCCTCCTTGGTTAGTTGTCCCTCTGGAGTCTTGATCTGTTCCCTCTTTTGGGCCATACTTCTCTGTCTCCTCAATTTGACAGCCTCCCTGTGTTTGCCTCTGTGTATTAGGTAGAGCTGCTGCACCTGTTACATTGTAAGCACGGAGCCTTATGTCTTGTCAGTGCTGGGCGACCCATTTCACCACTTTATGATGCTGTATGTGGGGGAGGGGTCAAAGAGGGAACAGAGCCGCTTGGTTGGCACTCACACCTTTTCCAGTCACTTAACCCTTTTCCTGTATGTGACTGGTGCTCCTCTAGCTGTTGCTCTTGTGATGGTTCCCAGAGTGGATAGGTTTGCATGTGTTCTAGGATGATGGAGGCCCTCTAATGAACTCTTCTGAGAGATGGGCAGTTTCTCCCGCTGCCCCAGCTCCCACTGATTTTCACAGCCAGAAGCGTTCAGGCTTTATTTTCCCAGTGTGAGCTGTGTGGTCTCACCCGGGGCTGGGATTGCTCCCCACATGTTCCTCTTGGCTTTTATAATGTGTGACAGCTCATTCCTCTGGCCACAGCAGTGCCACCACCACCACCACCACTGCCTTTGCCACACTGTGTCCTCTCTGCCCTGGCTCCCTGTCCCCGCCCCTCCTACTTGTATGGATGAGTATTACCTCTTTAAGTCTTTAGTTGTCAGACTTCCATATCATTCAATTTTCTTGCAGTTCTAGTTGTGCTTTTTTGTTGTTGTTTTGAGGTAATTGTAATCCTTATGGTTGTGGGAGGACGCGAAGCATGTCTACCTACACCTCCATCTTGGCTGGAAGTACCATACCTTTATTTCTTTAATCATGCTTTCCTTTAGTTCTGTGAACAACTTGTGTTGACTACTTTAAAGTTGTTTCTGTTTTTGTTAAATCCAACATCTTATACTCTGAACACACAATTTCTGTTACTTAATTTTTTTTTCCAGTGTGTTCTGTTCTTTTTTTATGCCCTGTAATTTTTTTGTTGGACACTGAACACTTTAGCTAATATATTGTAGCAAATTTGGGTACTGGTACCCTTCTTGGGCACTTAAAATTGTTATTTGTTCGTTTAGTGACTAGTGGAATACTTTAGTGGACTCTTACTTCCCCCTTCCAGGAGGCACAGCTTTGGGTATGCCCACAGTCACCCTGGAATGAGAGCATTTTAGCAGGAGTGGGAGGTTCACCAATTGAGGTTCTCTTGGTTTGTCTCTCCTGGCCTCACCAGCTGGGGCATGGGCTATTGGGGCCATATCTGAGGTACAGCCTCTATTACTCTAGTGGCCTTATGTAGAAGAAGCAGGCCCCTACCACTCCTCTGCACTTTCCCAGGACCTGGCCTCAGCAACAGGTAGTTGAGGGCAAAAGGAGAAATGCTGAAAGCTTCCATCTGAGATTATGAGGAGAGGGAGCCCACTGTTCTTGGATACAGCAGTCTGGAATGGAAGCTGTGGTCTTGGTTCAGATACCACAGACACTGAACATTTGTGAATTTTCTTAACAAGGTATTCCTTAATTTATTGTTTGCCCTTAGGGCCTTTTCCAGAGGTATTCAACGATGGGTGTGTGTGTGTGTGTGTGTGTGTGTGTGTGTGTGTGTGTGTTTTGTTTAACATTTCACTGGGGAGTGCGGGTCAGTGGAGCTCTTATGCTGTTGTGCAGAAGTTGATCTCAGGATATCACCATATTCATTTTCAAAATAAAATTATGTAAAGGAAAAGACTGTTGAGCTGTAGTACTATTTTAATGTTTTTGTATTATCTTGTATAAGATTATTGGAAAAGACTAGCTTATTTGAAATTTTCATTTTGAAGTTTTAACTACTTTACCTTCTTTTTGGCAGAGTGACATGCAGTATTTCCTGTTAATTTGGGAATAGATCTATATTAAACTGAAGGATTCCTTAAATCTCAGTTGTTGGAGTTATATATAAATCCTATGCCTATTTGAGACAAGCTCAGAGTTTTAACAATATTCAGAGTATACTGAACGCATGCATATAATTTTAAAAGTTACGCTTTTATGGAAGTATAAAGGGGAGAAATCTGTAAGTTAATATATATACGTTAATCTTTTTGCTATCACATGTATAATTCTAGCCTTTAAAAAAAATCAGTTGAATCATAACTTCTTCAAGCAGGTAAATATCAAAAATAGGCATTCTTTACATGTATTTACCTTTGTAAAATTTATACACAGCATGTAGTCTTCATTTTTAAACTTGGAAAAGGTATTGTTATGTCTAAGAGGTGTAATCTCAGAGAAATTGGCTTATAGTTTTTCCCATCATAGTTGCTTATGTTAGATTTTGTCCATTCTTCTACTTCCTGTCATAAAACCTCTCCTTTCTAAATGTTTGTGTTTTTTAATCTTGATTACAAACACAACAGGAACATAGTATGAAGTAAAATTCTATAACCTTTTCAGCTCTCCTACTTCAGACATTCATTGATAACAGTAATTATTGCTTCCAGATTTTTGTGAAACATACTTCAACTCAATATTACATTTCTGATGAGTGTCTATGTAATTCTCTTGCTTCCTTGTGTGGATATACAGTCTTTCCTATCTGAAATCATTAAATTGATTTATCTCATTTTGTGGATTTTATTGCTTTATATTTTCAATTTGGCATCTTGTTCTGACTGTGGGCACTCCCAAAGCTGTGCCTCCTGGAAAGGGGAAATAAAAGTCCACTAAAGTATTCCACCAGTCCCTAAACAAACAAATAATAATTATAAGTCCACAACACGACTTTCTTTAGTTTTGTTCCATGTGTTTTATAGGCTCTCATATTCATACTCTCATGGTTTAAATATTCAAGCCAGGAAAAAAAATATTTAAAGTAAAAAAGAGAAAATAGTTTAAAAAGAATTTTAAATTCCAGCTGAAAAATGATTTTTAGTTCTGAATCTGGTTTTCTTTTAGGAAAACTTTATTACTGACTTAAACATAACTTCATTCAGTATATGGAAAGTAGATTATGAATAAACCTGTGTTTTTATGTTTTACGATGGTTCTTTCTTCCTAGGTTCGCCAAGCAGCTTTTCAGTCCCTGGGGCCTTTCATATCTACTTTTGCTAATCCGTCTAGCTCAGGCCAATATTTTAAAGAAGAAAGTAAAAGTTCAGAAGATACATCAGTAGAAGACAAAAATAGGTATACTTTTTTACAACTTTGCTTTCCAGTTTTACTGCTTGGGAACCTTTTATTTTTCATTTTCACTATTTTATAGTGTGTTCTTTTTGGAGAGTTTATTATTTCTCTTGTATAAATGGGTAAATATTTTTATAGTTTTATTTTAAATAGATTTGTTAAACATTGTTTTGGTTAGTTGTATAGTAAATGATTAGCTGGAGATGCATAAGATACACTTAGCTTGATGCCAGGCACATAAAACACTGTAAAATAAAATGATAGCTACAATAACAGTTTAGAATAAATTTACTTAATAAATTATTTACCTAGTAAGTCATCTGTTGACACTTAGAATATATGAGGTAATGGTTATGCAATTTAAAGGGTGTGGTTTGTTAAGGATTAAAACCTAGTTTAGGAATATGTTTTAGTATATATAGTCCATTTCTTACTATTATTTTTCCTTCCAGTCAATTATTTAATTGTGGATCTTGGATTCTCTGCTACAAAATGATGATTGTAATCTCAGTTGAGGAGGAACATATTTTAATGGTTAGCTCCAAATTAGTTTACTTACTAACCAGAATATCAATTTTTAAAAAAATAATTTATTTGTTTGTTTGTTTGTTTATTTATTTTTAGAGAGAGGGGAAAGGAGAAAGGGAGAGAAACATCACTGTGTGGTTGCCTCTCACTCGCGCCCCCAACTGGGAACCTGATGTGCAACCTAGTCATGTGCCCCGACTGGGAATTGAACCAGCGACACTTGGTTCGCAGGCCGATGCTCAATCCACTGAGCCACAGCAGCCAGGGCTAGAATATCAGTTTTAAGTATATTAATCTAATAGGGCAACAGGTTTTAAAATGAAACTTAGAAGACAACTCTGATTTTTATTTTTAAATTTTTTTTGCATTTAAAAAATTAAATGGAATTTTAGGTTTTAAAATTTATTATAATATATACTTAGGAAAAACAATTCAAACCTTATTTAGTGCATGGGAAATAAGCACAAACTTTTGCAGGTGTGCACTTGAAATAATTGAATACCTGTTTTTGAAACAGTCCCTACTATAATGCTTGACTTACCATAGTGTCTTGTCCCTCCCTTATCATGATGCTAATGGACATTTTCTTCTGTAGGTCTTGATACTGTGATATTTGCTTTCTTGGTGTTTTGATTTGGCAGTTCTTCCTTTCTTCTCTGCTGCCTTGTTTTACCTTTTTGCCCGTTCTCCTACTGTCCTGCTGAATAGCCAAACAAACATGAGGTACTGTTTTTTGTAAAGGAAGAAAAATCACTCTAAACCTGCCTTCCTAGCAAGCACAGTCTGTGAATTCTTTTGAAAAACAGCTGCTGCAAGAAATTTGGCAAAAATACTGACTTGGGGGTGGGGGGATATTATCTGTTTTTCATTTTTAAGGTCAGTGAATCTTTTCACTATCTAATTTTACAAAGGCTATGATGTAACTTTTATTTATTTTTAAATCTGGAGCTAGTCTAGTAAAATGAAAATAAAAATTTACAGAATTGCATAGGACGGAGTAAGCAAACTTTCCATTAAAGGCCAAATAATTATGTTTTCAATCTCTATCATAACTACTCAACTCTGCCTCTGCAATATGTAGCTGCCATAGACAATATATAAACAAGTGGGCTTGGCTCTCTTCCAGTAATACTTTATTGACAAAAACAGTCGGTGTGGCTATCAGGGCTAGTAGTTTTGCGGACTGCTGGTCGGTATAGGACATTATTGGAAGAGCTATTTAAAGTTAGTTATCTTTTAGCTAGAAACCTTAATTTCTCTTCCATTGTAATGAGGTATGTCTTAATGTCAAGTCAGTACTATTTGTAGCATTGGATTTTCACTATATTATTTGACTTTATTGAATTGTGTTAATGGTATAGGGGAGGGAAGGGAAAGTTCCTGGTAAGGGAGTTGTGTTAAACATTGTAAAGACTTTTGTATAGTTTTACTTTCTGGCTTCAAAAAGAGTCATTCTATATATTATTAATCTTATAACCATTAGTCTGTTTGCCCTCTCTTAAATATTGCACTGGCTTTTGTTTTAAGCTGTTGAAACTGCTATTACTTAAGATTGGTTAAGCAAAAATTAATTGAGCACCTACTAAGAACCAGTTACTGTAGATAGAAATAGGCAACTTAGTTCCTATTTTCAAGGTCCTCTCAGTTTCTTAGAATTCAGATTTCTCAAGTATCTTAAAAAATAAGCCAGTTTTTGGCAATATATCTGCCTGCTACTTATTTATTGTATATTGTTTTATCTGATCCTGGAAACTTTTTATATCACTTAACATGCTTGAAGCATTTATTGATTATAAATATCTGGCTTTATATACAAAATTTATCTTTCACTTACCCCAGATTAGGCTATTAATGGTTCTTTGAAGGTGTTAATAAAGGGTACTTCCAGAAGCAGAGTTAAACATTCAAATTTGCATTTCTAAATTTTGCCAAACCAACAATATGTTATTCTCTGAATACATTGTTCTTTTTATTCTTCCTGCTTTTTATTAGGGAAGCCCTGCTGTTCTATTCATACCTCATTTAACAAAATCAGTGTCAGGATGTTTGCTGTCTCTAAACTCACTACCTCCAAGGATATTTCCCTATATTTTCAAGGAAATTCATAGTTTTTGCATCTTGGCTGTCAGTAGAACTGGAATGAGAACACTAATTTTTAATCCTATCTTTTCATTTGTGTGTTTGTGTATATCTGCAGTAGACTACAAGCTATCCAGTGTAGCAATCTAGTGTTTTATCTTTGTATACCTTCACTGGGCCTGGCACATGGTTTGCACATTGTAAACCTTGAATAAATTATTGTAAAGAAATAGATTTAATTTCAAAAGCCTTAAGTTACTGAGCTGCTTATGCTAGTTTTTGTTCATTTAGCTTAATGCCCAGTATGTGAAAGTAAAATTGTAATTAATTGCTACAAATTCAGAAGTATTTCACTGATGTTAAAACTTTATTTAGTTAATTCACAGTTCTTGAAAGATGTATCTTGGAAAGTATTCTTTGCTTTTATTTCAGGATACAGTGCTTCTTTAAGCAGATATTTATAGGTCATTTTATCCTTGAAATACATGAAGGAGTACTTATGTCCTTGATCCATGGTCTCTATTCAGGAACTCTGAAGATTAATTATAAATGAATTATAAACTAAAGGAAACATAGCGTTCTTTTTGAGAAAAATTTCTGGCTTACAGTCTGGTGCTCTTATTGCCTACAATCTCTTAGGATATAATTCTCACGATGCAGAATCCTGTGTCCTCAATTTTCAAAGCAATATTTGTTTGCGTCATGGCATTTGGAAGTCTGACAATTAAGAATATCAGAATTTTTGACATTTAGCAGCTTGATCTTGGATTGACTATTATCCAGTTTCAGGAAAAATATTAGTATTTAGAGAATTTATATTTATGACACTTTGAAGCGACTCTTATTCATACATGTATAATTCTTCCCAGAATTAAATACTAGGGAATTTTATTTTATCTCTTTAAAACTGTACTAGGAGTTTTAAGTTTGAACAAACTAGTAATTTTACATTAGTCAAATAGAATGACTTGGCCATTACTTGTTTTTTCTGCTAAGAGTATTAATATTTAATATTCTTAATTTTAATATTAAAATTTAATCTGAATGCTAAGGTGAATATAGTGATCAGGGAATTCAGGTCCTTGGAATAGTTTTACATACGAATGGCCTTTTAATTGAGTTGTTTTTGTATATTTTAAATTAAGCTTTCAAAAATTTATCAGATAATAGATGAAACCTTACAAGTTTTACTCATTTGCTCCCCACCCCCACAAAGCAATACCGTTACTATAATTTTTAAAATTCAGTTTGTGTGATAACAGAAAAACTACAAAAATAACACAAAGCATCTCATATATGCATTACCCAGATTCTCCAAATGCCAACATTTACCAATTTGCTTTATTCTTTTTTTTTCTGAATTCTTTGAGAACAAGTTTTAGACGTGATATTTTTACTTTTCAAAATATTTGACTGTATTTCCTCAAAACATAGACGTTAATATATAACCAATCAGTCCAATTACAAATATTAAGAAATTAACATAGATTCAACATTGTTGTCTAATCTAAAGACTTTATTCAGATTTTATCAATTATTCCACTAATGTTCTTTAAAACAAAAGAAGAAAGAACTTCTAATAAGAACAACAAAATCGCAAAGTATATAATTCATACACATATAGAAGATATTTGTTTTGCGTAATAGCACTAGCTTCAAGCACTGTTTTGGAGAGGGACAGGATCTTATAGGGTATTGAGGACAATTTCTCATTTTTATGAATAATGAGTAAATGTGGAATCTTGAGTCCCTAAAAGGCTTTGGGTTTTATATTTATGTAGTGCCAATGCTGGAATAAGAATCTAAGTACTTGTAATTCAGTCTTTTCACTGTTGTTAAATTTTATTACATGTGCATACTATATATTTTACAGTTATAAGAATGGAAGGACAACACCAGAATTTAAAATGCTATCACTGCTATGTTTTCATATGACTTAATAAATATTTTTATCTGTATTTAAAAACTTTTTAAAAATAATTATGTTTTTAAAAAATGTTTCTGAAAATAATGTGGACATACCATTAGATAGAGCCTAATCAGAGGAAAGTTGATAATTTCATGGAAACATATGCGGTCTGTCTGGAAAAAAGTCCAGCTGTTGTTAATATAACAAGAACAGTTTACATGACATTGATGTAACCTGGTACCCAAGGAGAGTGGACTGGAAAGCACATGTATGAGCACTGATGATGACTAGTCAGTGGGGGCGGTAGACACTATTGAGTGAGCATGTGTACTGTGTGGCCGTTGCATTCAAAATGACCAAGCGAGTAGAGCAATGAATCTGCATCAGATTTTGCATTAATCTTGAACAGTCTTCCACGGAAACTATTCCAATGATTCAGAAAGCTGCAGCTATGGGCAACTGGTGGTTGGCCGCTTTATCACAACAGTGTGCCCGCTTATGCATCATGTCTTGTGGAGTTTTTTAGGGAAACATCAAATCACCCAGGTAACTCAGCCCCCCACATCCTAAATTTGGTGCCCTGTGGCTACTGGTTCTTCTCAAAACCCAAATCACCTTTGAAAGGGAAGAGATTTCAAATTGTCGATGAGATTCAGGAAAAATACAACAGAGCAGCTGATAGCTATTGGGAAAACTGTGTGAGGTCCCAAGGAGACTACGTTGAAGGGGATTGAGATATCATTGTCTAACATAAAATGTTTTTTTGTATCTTGTATCTTCTTCAATAAATGTCTCTTTTTCATATTACATGGCTGGATACATTCTGGACAGACCTCTTATATGGTGACTATTTAGCATGCATGAGATATTACATAGGTATTAATGTCACTTTCCATTTTTACACAGTCCTTCTAGGCCTCCTATTTAATATTTTTTATTGTGTATATGTAAAGGCACATAATATTTCAAGGGAGCACATTTATTTATTTATTTATTTCTAAAGATTTATTTATTTATTTTTGAAGAGAGGGGAAGGGAGGGAGAAAGAGAGGAAGAGAAACATCAATCGGCTGTCTCTTGCACGCCTCCAGCTGAGGACTTGGCCTGCAACCAGACATGTACCCTAAACTGGGAATTGAATTGGTGACCTTTTGGTTCACAGACCAGTGCTCAATCCACTGAGCCACACTAGCCAGGACTCAAGGGAGCACCTTCAACTTTTCCCCCACACGCACCTTACAAATTTGCGTATATATCCATCCTTACTTCTCTTTCATGTTTCTTAAAAAGAGGTATCTCTTCATATGCCCATCTGTGTTCAACACCTATTCTTTCTGCTTTATCTGTTATTTCAGTAGTCTCCTTTCTCCAGTTCCTTCATCTTTTATGATCCTCTTTCACTAAGCCTAAAAATATGCTCATCTTTACCATCCTTTTATACACGAAAAAGGCCTTCACTCTTTGTTCTATATGACTATTGTGTTTTCCTTCATTTATATTTCTTGCCTCACATATAAGCCCTACATACGTCTCTCTGAGTTGATGACTTCCAGGTCGGTGTCCGGTGTCTGATCAGTTTCCATGCACATCACCACCACCTCTGACCTAGATACCCAATTTAGCCTATCCAAACTGGAACTCATTAATGTTCTCCTTAAATTGTTCTTGCATTTTTCACTTTTAGTTGGTGCTACCAGCATCTAATCAGTTGCTCTAGCCTGAAATCTGGATATCTTCTCAGATTCTTCCCTTTGTTTCCCCAGCATGCAGTAAGTGAACACATCGTACTGGTTTTGCCATCATTTTAATGTGTTTACTTATTCTGTAGCCACAAAGACACTGCCTTCATTCAGAAAGTCATCACTGTCTCTTACCTGCTCTTCTATGTTTCCTGCCTCTTTTCTCACCTCCAGACAATTTCTTTACTGCTTCCAGAATGGTCTTTCAGAAATAACACATCTAAAAATGTAAGTCTCTTAATTCCTACATTGTTTCCAATAGCCCATAGGATAATTCCAGAGGTATGTGTTATGGAGTACAGTGATTTCTGCAGTTTTTCATTCTTGTTGTCTGTCATTCCCTTTTCTTAGCAATGATAAACTCATTGCTGTTTTCTAATTGTTATACCTCTTCTATCGCCCTTACCTTTGCATATGTTTCTTCTTCCTATACATTTTCTTCTCCTTAGCCTCATAAACATTTATTGGGTCTTCTAAATACAATTTATATCATTTTCTCTAAAGCCTTTTAATTTTACCTCTTGTCTCCTCTGTTCAGTATGCATACTTCTGTATTTACCATTCTGTCTGGCAGTTATTTGCTTTTAAGGGTTTTTGTTGTTTATTTTTTAAGTATATTTTATTGATTATGTTGTTACAATAGTTTGAGTTTTTTTCCCTTTTGTTCCCCTCTGCACAGTACCCTTTCCCCCCTCTTTCCCTCCAGCACTCACAACCCCCCCTTAGTTCATGTCCATGGGTCGTGCATATACGTTCTTTGGCTTCACCCTTTTCTATATTATTCTTAACTTCCCTCTGTCTATTTTGTACCAACCAATTATGCTTCTTAATCCCTGCACCATTTCCTCATTTCTCCTCCTTCCCCTTCCCAGCTGATAACCCTCCAAACGATCCCCATACCTATGATTCTATTCCTATTCTGGTTTGCTTAGTTGGATTTTGTTTTTATTTTTTAGATTCAGTTGTTGATAGGTGTAAGTTTATTGTTATTTTAATGTTCATAACTTTGATCTTCTTTTTCTTAAGTAAGTCCCTTTGACATTTCATGTAATAACAGCTTGGTGATGATGAACTTCTTTATCTTTACCTTGTCTGGGAAGCACTTTATCTGCCCTTCCATCCTAAATGATAGCTTTGTTGGATAGAGTAATCTTGGTTGTAGGTCCTTGCTTTTCATTATCTTGAATACTTCTTGGCAGTCCCTTCTTGCTTGCAAAGCTTCTTTTGAGAAATTAGCTGATAGTCTTCTAGGCACCCCTTTGTAGATAATGCTCTGCTTTTCTCTTGCTACTTTTAAGATTCTTTCTTTATCTTGAACCTTTGACATTTTAATTATGTGTCTTGGTGTGGTCCTTTTTGAGTCTAGCTCATTTGGGACTCTGTGCTTCCTGGACTTGTATGTCTATTTCCTTCGCCACATCTGGGGAGTTTTCCTCCATTATTTTCTCATATAAGTTTTCAATTTCTTGCTCCTCTTTTCCTTCTGCCACCCCTATGATTCGGATGTTGGCATGTTTGAAGTTGTCCCAGAGGTTTGTAAGCCTGTCCTCATTTTTTTCAATTCTTGTTTCCTCATTCTATACTGGTTGACTGTTGTTTTCCTCCTTATGTTCCAAATCATTGATTTGAACCCCAGTTTCTTTCCCTTCACTATTGGTTTTATGTGGATTTTCCTTTGTTTCATTTAGCATAGCCTTCACTTTTTCCCTTTATGCATTTGCCGTACTTAAGCATATCTGTCAAGCCTGTGAGCATCTTTATCACCAGTGTTTTGAATTCTGCATCTATTAGGTTGGCTATCTCCTCGTCACTCAGTTCTCCCGCTGGAACCTTGATTTGTCTCCCTTTTGGGCCATACTTCCCTGTCTACTCATCTTCACAGGCTCCTCTGTTTCCTTGCCTCTGTGTTTTAGGTAAGCCGTTGCTCCTGTTACGTTTTAAGGGCAGAGCCTTAGGTATTCGTCAGTACAGGGCGATTTATTTCACCACATTGTGCTGTATGTGGGGGGATCAGAGAGGGAACAATGTCACTCGCTAAGCACTTGCCCCTTTTCCAGGCACTTCTCCCACTTTGTATGGGACTGGTCTGGCTGTCGTTCCCAGAGTGGGTGGGTCTGCAGATGTTCTAGGGCTGTGTGGCCCTTTAAACAAGCGGACACTGCCAAGAGACTGGCTGTTTCTTCCTCTATCCCAATCCCCACTGGTTTACACAGTCAGAAGCAATGAGGCTTTATTTTCCTTGGCACTGGGACCGTGAGCTGCATGATCTGTTCTGGTGCTGTGAGCACTCCCCAGGTGTCCCTCCTGACTTTTTAAAATATGTGACTGTGCTTTCCGGCAGCCTGCCACCGCCACCACACCACATCCCCTCCGCTCTGGCTCTGCCCCTTCTACCTGTCTGGATGAGTATTTCTTCTTTATTTCTTTGTTTGTTGGACTTCCATGCAGCTTGATTTTCTGGAACTTCTGGTTGTCTCTGGTTTTGAGGTAGTTGTATTTCTTCTCAGTTGTGGAGGGAGATGCAGCATGTCTGTCTAGGCCACCATTTTGACCGGAAGTTTGTTTTTTCCTTTGTTTTTTTTTAAATTGGCTTCTAGTTGTAATCTCACGAGTAAGAGCTACAGCTCATACTCATATGTGAATTCTCAATACCCATTTTATTTCCTGGTTCCTAGTAGGTGCTCAATACATATTTGTTCAACTAAATGATTCTAATAAAATGTAGGGGATAAACATTTACATAATGGATGGTGGTGATCAATGGTCTTTAGGAACTTGTACTGTCTGTCCTTATCAATTAAGTCATGGCTCCATTTTGGGAAAACCTCTGGGAGTAGAGCTAGAAAGAGAAGAGCTGGAAGAAATAAAAGTAACTTGACAGTTGAGTGGATTCTTACATATTTTGTGACATAGTAAATAAGATCTTTTGTAATGCTGTGCAGAGGTTTCTTCTTTTCTGTTTTATGTAAGCAAATATATCATTGGAGGAGAGTGGCAGTACCATGATCCTAAAAATCAGATGACTTAAAAAATGTGTCTATCTTAAAATGCCCTGTAGGAATGTATCTTTCTACTGTTTTTTAGGTTTTTTTAAAAAATTAAATTATCGAAATTATCATGGTATTGTAGAATCCCAGGATTCTTAAATGTTATCTTCTCCAACTAATAACTAATGCTTTAATATTTAGACTTAGGCTTAACAGATGTTTACATCTCTGAACATAGAACAACTGATGGAAAAAGAAACATCAGTAATTTACATAAACTCAATATATGTGGATAATTTGTAATTTTTAATATTTAGCTTGTCTAAATGCTTTATGTAATATGTCATTTCTTTTCAGTAATTTTTATACTTTTATTTTTTTCCCCCAAATGAAACTAAAAGGATCAGAAATCAAGAAGTCCCAGAGGATGTACAAATCAGGCCAGAGGATATTCCTTCAGATCCCAATATTAGTAATTCCAGTGTCAAACTGGAAAACACAATGGAAGATCGTGCCGACACTACTAGGAAGTCTCCAGGTGAAATAAATGTTCCCATGGACAGTTCTTTACTTTGTACTTTGTCCTCAGACTCTCATCAGGAAGCAGCTAGTAATGAGAATGATAAAAATCCTGGTAACTACAAATCTACATTACGGCCAGAGATTGACACCAGTTTACAACATTCAGCTGTCTTAGATCAGGAATTGTACAACTCCTTCCATTTCTGGAGGACTCCTCTTCCTGACATAGATCTAGATATAGAGCTTGAGCAGGGCTCAGGGAATAAACTCAACCCAGAGAGACCAGAAGAAACACCTGAAGTAACCATACCAGGTTCTTCAAACATCACTATGGCGACCAGGAAGGAACTCGAAGAAATGATAGAAAATCTAGAGCCGCATATTGATGATCCAGATGTTAGAGGTATGGAAGATTCATTCAAGTTCTTTATTCTAAAGTTTGTATGAAATGTTATTTTCTAACCTTTTCTTTTCCAGAATAGCTGCCTTATTAAATATAAATTTGACCATTGTCATCATGTCTTACCTTAATAAATATGATATGATTTTTAGGAAATTTCACTTAGATACATGTATCACTGTGTTCCTAACTGTCTCAGGTACAGGATTGTTGATTTACAAATCTCTGAAATTTTCACAATCATTCAAACAGTGTTTTACATTTACAATTTTA
This sequence comes from Furipterus horrens, assembly GCF_987537825.1. NCBI lineage: Eukaryota > Metazoa > Chordata > Mammalia > Chiroptera > Furipteridae > Furipterus > Furipterus horrens. Next base: position 51,256,033 of record NW_028327178.1, on the reverse strand, counting down.
ATCTTGTCATGCCTTAACGATTTTACTCTGGGTCTCTTTAGCCTTTTTATAAAATAGCAGTGGATGCAATGTTTTTCAAGGAAGGACCATGGTTTATTAACAATAGACAAAGATACTTGTTTTCCTGTGGAATATGATGTGTTTTAAGAGCTGTAGATGTTTGTGAGAATCGATTAGATTACTTTTCAGTTCTGACTTGTAGATCACCTAGATTTCTTTCATTGTGAATGACAGCCTGGATGAAAGTTGTTCTATGTTCAACTCAAAAGTTGCCTCTTATTAAGTGGAATATGTGTTCTGAATGTGTGGGAAATGAGAGGTCCTGAAGCAGTTGCCATTGTTCTGCTTGCTGGGGTTTGGGAAGTGATTCAAGTCCCTGGAGCCAGAGCCTGAGACAAATGGTATCTTTCTGCTCCTTTGAAGACTATGGTCTTCCTAATGACTCTTATAACTTTATTCAGTGAAATCTGAGATGCTATTTAAAACAAAAATAATTTGACAAATCCTATAATTAGAAGTATTTAGGATTTATATCTCTGGGACTTGTTCTAAAAGCTAAAATTTATAAACTATTGGTTTGTTCAGTGTAAGTAAATACCCATTTTTAAAGCAGATAAAGCAATAACCTTCCGTGTCCTTCTAAAACATACAAAACCTTGTGTTCAAACTTTGAAAATTGTATTAATGGTGATTAAGTTAGTAGTTATCTTTACTTGGCTTTAATTTATCATATTTTTAAAAGATTTTCTATTATAATTTTACATTTGGAGAAAAATGATTTGATTTAAGGCAAATTTCATATCCTTGGTTGTTGAAAGGTAATTTAATTGGCAGATAGTTTCATTTTTTTAGGTTTATTGGGACATAATTTATATCAGTAAAATTTAGCCTTTTGAATGGACAGTCCTGTGAGATTTGACAAACACCTACAGTTGTGTTTAACCACCACCACAGTCAAGATACCCCAGAACATTCCCTTGCCCCTCCTTTACAGTCAATCCTTTCTTCCATGCCCAACTTCTAGTACCCTCTGATCTGTTTTACCTCCCTATGATCTTGCTTTTTGCAGTATGCCACATACCTAGAATCAAGCCATAAACCTTTTTGAGTCTCACCTCTATTACTTAGCGTAATGTATTTCAGATTTATCCTTGTCTTATGTATCAGTAGTTCGTTCCTTTTTATTATATTCTGAAACAAGGGCAACAGAAGAGGAGTGAATATTTTCAATAGCATATCCTATTTTTTATCTCTCATGAAAGATTTCTTTTTTAATCCTCACCCAAGGACATGCTCGTTGATTTTAGAGTGAGGGGAATGGAGGGAGAGAAAGAGGGAGGGACATATCGATGTGAAAGACTAACATTGATCACTTACCTTTCCTATGTGCCCTGACTGGGGAACAAACCCTCAGACTAGGTATATGCCCTGACCAGGAATCGAACCCACGACCCTTTGGTTTACAGGATGATGATCCAACCAACTGAGCACACCGACCCAGGTGCATGGTGGATTATTTTATTGACTACCTTAGAACTTCACTTCCTTGCTTATTCCTCAATTGTGGCTTCTGTCATTTATTTATTTTTTACCCCATTGAAACAGCATTCTGCATTTTTGGACAACTTATGATGTAACAAGTACTGAGGTTTTTGTTTTGTTTGACAAATTAAAATATTCGTCAAAATCTTGATATTGTAGTCTCCCTCCATCCCCTGCACTCTCTGTCACCCCCAGGTGAGGAAAACTGAGAGACAGAATTACACCTAAAAGTAAAATTGTTCATAGATGAAGATAGTCAATTCTTTTTTATTGACTTATTTTTAGAGAGAAGGAAAGAGAGGGAGAGAGCTATCAGTGTGCTTGAGAAACATCAATGGGTTGCCTCTTGCATGTCCAACTGGGCACCTGGCCTGCAACCCAGGCATATGCCCTGACTGGGAATCAAACTAGTGACCTTTTGATTTGTGGGACAACCCACTGAGCCATACTAGTCAGGGCTGGGATAGTCAATTCTTGATAAATTTTTGTCTTTACAACTTTCAGCTTTTTGTTTAAGTTTTATTATTATTTATAAACTTCAGTTTTATTCAGTTGATCAAACTTCAGTAACTTTGATACTTTTTGTTCTTACACTCTAGTTTTTTGAAAAAGTGCTTTAAGCCTACTCTGGGAGCTCTTACTGTATTACATACAGTCTTCGGCAGCCGTCCGTCTCGAGAGAGGATGGTGTAGCTTCTTGAGAGTCTATCTGCACCGCCGAGAATGGTTGTGCAGTCCGACTCGGGAGTGACACGGTATCTGTCTCCTCCCGTGTTGAATCGACATCTTGCGATGACGCTGGAGTGTCCTCTCCAGTGAAGCTGAAGCTACAGAGCCTGGGCAGGGTGATATGGAGGGTCTGCTGTTGCCCATGCAGCAGACCCCCCCTCTCTTTGCAGCTGAAGGGTCCAAGGGAAAGACGGAGTCAATACAGCTTGGCTTCAGGTGCGCCGCAGGAGTTGCCGGTGTTGACTACAACGTCAAACCGCCTTAGGGACTCCGGCTCCGGATTTTCTGTCGGGGTTTACTCCCTTAGCCTTTCCCCTGAAGAGGTATGCCGCAAGGCAGCGGAGGTTTTTTGGAGTCAGAATTTTCCTTCTCTGATGTGCCCTGACTGGAAGATCGAACCAGCGACACTTAGCTCGCAGGCCGACGCTCAATCCACTGAGCCAAACCAGCCAGGACCATTACATGCAGTACCTTCTAGTTTTCTGACACACAGTAGGCACTTTTAAAATACTGACTTTTTAAAAACAAATAAGCTAAAAGTGATATGCATGCTTTGTTTTTTAAAAAGACCTACAGCCCTGGCTGATTTGGCTTGGTTGGGTGTCGTCTGCAGACTGAAAGGTAATGGGTTTGACTCCTGGTCAGGACACATGCCTAGGTTGTGGGTTTGGTCCCTGTTAGGGCATTGTACAAAAGGCAACCAATTGATGTTTCTTTCTCACATCAGTGTTTCTCTCCCTCTCTCCCTCTCTTCCTCTCTCTAAACCCTCTTTCTCTTCCACTTTCTCTAGAAGCAATGAAAAAATATCCTCCAGTGAGAATAAAAAGATATAATAATAAAAATAAAAATACCTACATGTATATATAAGTTTCAGTATATGACTTTGCATTTTCAGAAAACGGCTAATAGTTACCATATTTGACTTAAAATTGTATTGTAAAATTATAAGCTGCAGTTGAGAGATTTCAACACAAATACTATATTGTGATTTAATCACTTCTCTTTCTAATTTACCTCTTAAATCTGCTGGTTTTAATTTGTCATGTTCTTTCTGATCATTAGTATGATAACTTTCATAACATATCCACTGATTGATCGATTGAGTTAACATTAACTTATTGAGCACATACTATGTGCCTGGTGTTCTCCTATGTACTAAATATATTGCAGCAACAAACCAGACAAAAATTCCAGCCTTAAGAGAGCACAGAAGGGTGAGATAGTCCATTAACTGCCTGTGTGTCAAATATTCTACAGTAAAACATAGATTGGCATTGATGGGGATTTTCTGCTTAAGCTACAGAATTCTTAAGCATTTGATTTTATTGAAATCTGAGGGCATGTTTAATCCATGTTAATTTCATAGTTAATTGAAAATTTACTATGCCTTAATTTTCTATAGTGTTAGAAGGTGTTTTGAGTTTTTACAGGGTATACCTTAGTTCTAGATGCTTTTTTTTAAATTAATTAATTAATTTATTTATTTTTATTTATTTTTTAGAGAGAGGGGAAAGGAGAAAGAGAGGGAGAGAAACATTACTGTGTGGTTGCCTCTCACTCATGCCCCCAACTGGGGCCTGACGTGCAACCTAGTCGTGTGCCCTGACTGGGAATCGAACCAGCGACACTTGGTTCTCAGGCTGATGCTCATTCCCCTGAGCCACAGCAGCCAGGGCTAGATGCTTTTTTCTTTTGTAATCTATGATCATGGGCAGTCATTTTCTTCAAATTGTCAGGAAATATCTACATTTTTGAAAGGAAGAGCTTTAAACCAAAATTAGAAACTTAACTTCTGACCAGGGACCAAACTAGTTATGTTGCAAGTGTAAATTTTTTCTGCACAGTTGGGCAGTAGGACTTGAAGATCCCCTGCCCAGAGAATGAATCCCTTGCAAGGTGAACTCATCTTTTGCAGCCCTCAGTGCCACCTGCTCTTCACCTCATCACTGTTGGGCGGCACATGTCATGTAAGTAAGACTTAGGGATTTTTAATTTTAAGGCAGTCTTTGCTTCATGGTTTAACTCTTACCTTCCTTGAAGCATTGATTCACCCCCACCCCCACCCCCTGCCCTTTGGGAGTTTTTGGTCAGAAAATCTTAAGTGTTTCCACAGACCTATATATAATGAGATATTCCTTTTCAGGAAAAGAAAGCCCTTTCTGAGTTATAAGAGAAATAGATACTACATAAAAGGCCAAAAAGGGAAGTGGCAACATATGAAGGTGTAAGAGATCTTCTTTTCCAAAATACTTAGGGAATATGAGGTTTTTCTGTCTTTGTCCAGGACAGTTTCATATCCCTGGCCTTTGGTGTTGCCAGGCTGATTCAGGGTTGAATTTGAGCAGTGCCCGAGCAGAATGATTGATGCCAACTTGATTTACTACAACTAGGTTCATAGACTACAGAAGTAAAAATAGCCCTAGCTCACAAAATACAGATTTGTTTCCAGTTTAGGTTCAGGGGAAGAATTGGGCCTTTTTGGCAATCACGGTCAGAAAAATCATATTGTTCACTGATCAAAATCAATAAATTCTTAGGAATTTGTAACTAACCACTGATCTAGTTTTGGGAAAAGTTAGAGGTTATAAAGGTCTAGCTCTGCTGTACCAGCTGCTTCAGGGAAGGAGTAAAACTCAAAGTTCCCAGGTGGTCCCTATTTCTGAGCACAAATTACTACAAACTATGTTTTTTCACAAATCTATGGTTAAATGAGCTCTGGTAGCTGGGGTTTCAATCTAGATTGTTAGAAAATCGAGATCTTGATAAAGACTCAAAGAGTTTTTTTTTTCTTAAATTTGTTGTAGTGGTATAGCTTACTAAAATTTCGGCATTAGCTAAGCAATAGATTCTACCTCATTCTCTGCTGGAGAATTTAAGCATCATGTTTCCTGAGAAATCAGCATTAGTCTTTCTCTTCATGATCTTCGTATCAATTTTTTGAAGAAAATAACTTGAGTGTTACTTATTTAAACTTTTATGAATGTACAAACTTAAAGATGAAGCTTAACATAAAGAGGAGTATGTAGTTCATTTAGAGATAAATGATCTATATAAGGCATTTTCTGTGAAAGACTGATTTATGTATTAGGGATTCTCTCTCTCTCTCTCTCTCTCTCTCTCTCTCTCTCTCTCTCTCTCTCTCTCTCTCTCTCTCTCTTTCTCTCTTTCTCTCTCTCAGACACACGTCCACACACAAAACATTTTAACCTTTACGTATTGTGTAGTGTACTTTAGTACTATTTTGATTTTGTTTTTGAAACTAAAGATTCCAATAAAGGGAGCTAAAGTGGTTAAAAAGATTAGAACACAATGCAGCTGAAATTCTCAAAAGAATGAGTATATTTTCATGAGTAACTTCATGATTAAACACCTTCAATTTGCATACTTGATTTAGCATATAATGACCTAATAACCTAGAACCTCATCCTATATGTTTCTTGTATCTCTATTGCCAGGTACCCCATGTACTTAGACTAGAATTTCATTAATGTGTCAGTACAGTAGTAGGTTATCTTAATTAAATGGGTACTTTGCTTTAGGGCACATTTTCTAAGCTTTGTATTAAATAAATTCAAAGTTAAAATTTATGAATTTTTATATTTTTGAGTATTCAAGTGGCTTGTTACTTGAAGTAATGCTAAGCAATATTTTTGTTAAGTTTCTCATTTGTGGGGAAGGAAGAATGCTTTATCTCAGTTTTGAGTCACTTTTATAATGAGATATAACTCAAAACGGAGACAGTGTTACTTGCCAGATTTGAGAACTTGGTAAGTTGTTAGTTTGGTTTGCTGCAAGCAACACAGTGCTCATTGGGGATTCCTGTGTTTCAGACAAGTCACTTATTTCATTTTCAAAAAGAATTAGAAAAATAAACTGGAATAAGATATTAGATGTTTAAATGTAACTGTAACAAAGATCTTTGTAATTACGATTGTTTTATGTTGGCAGGGTTTGTAAAGTGACTGCTCTTCTGCTAAAATAGCTTAGTAAGTAAGTTTTATAAGTTCAATTCATGCACTACCAAAACATAGTTAACTCACACTGAAATTGACTCCTTTTAATAAACTGGAGGTACCTCCAAAACTAGATAGCATTTTTCTTTTCATACTAACGCAGAATAATGTACAGTAGTGGATAAACATTTTTAATCTAATGGAAGCATATTAGTTTTATACTTTTTTTCTCTTGAAGGACTAATGATTTACCACGATAGAATGTTTTGTTTTGTTTTGTTTTCAGCTTTTTGGTGGCAGTGTCAAAAAGTACACATTTCATTGATAATATATAATGCAAGTGGAGAAAAAACTTGCAAGCACATTGTAATTCTACCACTTATCATTCTTTCCCTATTCTGCCTATAGCACAAGTGGACGTTCTGTCTGCCGCACTGCGTGCTTCCAGTCTGGATGCTCACGAAGAGGCCAGCGATGCAGAGAAGAAAAGTGATGGTCAAGATGACCTGGACATCAGTGAGCTACCAAACTGTAAAATGAATCATGATGCCTCCTTGCCTTTAATCAGCGATGCGGTTGAGGTAACAAATTCAGTAAAGTGTTTATCAAGTGAGAGCAGTTTGAAACAAAAGTGTTTTGTTGGGAATTAATTATAGCTAATTACTTTCTAGTTAGTACATTCTATTTGTTGCTGGTTTTCTCAGCTCTCCCTTTGCATAAAGTAAAAGTAATTGTCACCACATCCTATCTTTGTGACATTAGTATTATGTTCAGTGCTTAGAAAAGTAAATCCCAATCCTGTCTACATGACCATTTTAGTTAGTAGCCTCGATGTTAATGTAGCTCACTGCAGTGAAATAGTCTTACTGGAAACAAAGCCCTTTATCAAGAATAACTCTTTCCTTTTCTTTTTGGAGAGGTGCTTTGTTTCTGATCGGACCATTTCACTGCAGCAAGCCACACAGTATTCTGAGCAGAAGATCGGGACTTGAGGCCATGTTGCGGAGGGCCAGTGGCATTATCTGGACTCTGGAGTGTGAGGGTGGGTACTGTTACTAGCATCATCTTCACTGTATACTTGGAGCTGTTCTGTATGATCCTTCCTTAATTTCCTACCACATTCCACCAAGCCAGCATCATTTGGTATCACTATTTCTGATCCCTTGTTTTTATAAACAGGGAGAAGGAATATACCACTGAATGCCAGAATCAAATGGTCAGAGATCATAGTAGCTTGAATGAAAAGCTCAGGAAAGAGTTCCTACAAGCATACATTGGGGATGGCTGTTTTGTTTTTTTGTTGGTGACATTTAGTATATTAGAAATCTTGTATAATATTGGTGGTTCAGAATGAAATCCTGACCACTAATTATCATTGGAGACTTGAATATTATGTTATCTTTGCATTTTGCAAGGTATTTTTGTTTTATTTTGGGTGTTTTGTTTGTTTGTTTACTGTTAAAAAAGTGTATTTGTGAAATTAGGAATAGCCAAGACTAGCATAAGTAGAAGAATAACTACATTGACATCCCAAGGCTTTTAATATAGTTGGCTGAAAGCACCTTCTCTCTGTGTACTATTTTATAAATGAGCTAATTTTAGATATTTGGGTCATTTCAAAATTACTTCCAAATTTTAAATTATTTTTAATCTGAAATTCTTTTTCATACATATGGCATCCTATTTAGCAGGTTTGATTTAAGGCAAGGGAACTTTTTATGTGGCCTTATGTATATAAACTTTTAAAAGCACGAAGAATTTATTTATATGTATTTATATCTTTGACCGTCTCGGAAGGTAAGTACCTTAGTAAGATAGTTTAAATGAAGGAAACTTGTTAGATGGTTTAATTTCTTAACTAAATATTTTTTCTTAACAGAATATGGAGTCTGCCCTTCGTTACATTCATAATGATTCAGACTTGAGCACCAGTAGTAGTTTCAGCCCTGATGAGGAAAGGAGGTCTAAAGTACAAGTAAGTGACCAAAAATGCTTTATTTGGTTATTAATTGCTCTTCTAAAGCAGTTTCTCACTGAATTTTGTCCTTTTTATAATGAGTGTTTTAAAAATTAAGACTAGTATATCATGTTTTCAATAATGAAATTCAAATAGTAGAATAAAATATAAGCAAAAATCTTTCCCTTCTCACACCTGTTATTCCATTTTTCATTCAGAGTAACCACAGGTCATAGTTCCTTCTGTATTTCTCCATAAACTTATTGTGAATATATAAAATGTATTGTGGGTATATAAAATTTTTTGTAGGTGTATATGTACCCCTTTTTGTTTTTAAAGACAAATGGAATTATACCAAGGTATTTTATCATGCCTGAGTCACCAAGAATTCTCCAGTAACATACAGCTTGATTTTAGAGATGAAAATATGGGGAGAAAAAGGCTCAGTAAAGTGCCATCAGTAACAAGTTGCATGCCAATTTTAAAGGTTTTGTTTTAAATATGAAAAATATGCTTAAGGATTCAGCAGAACATGATAGCTTGTGCCCTGCGTGGGAGACCTTTCCCTCTGAAAACGTAAAGACTCCTTCCCCCAATAGCCTAGTGTCCTACTCCATTAGAAGGTGCTATAACTCCAATAGTTCCTTACATGCTTCTGGGTTTAGTTTTGTTGTTACATTTCAAGCAGTGTTACATTCATCATGATTATGCATGTTATTTGCTTCTGGGATAAGTGGATTTCCTAGGTCAAATGGTATGTTCTCTTTATTTTCGTTGCTTCTGTTTATTAAAAATGAAATTATAGCTTTTTAAAAATGTTTATAGTTTTTTAAAATATGCTTTCATGCTGGTTCGATTCCCAGTCAGGGCACATGACTAGGTTGCATGTCAGGTCCCCAGTTGTGGACACGAGTGAGAGGCAATCACACAGTGATGTTTCTCTCCCTCTCTTTCTCCTTTCCCTCTCTCTCTAAAAATAAATAAATAAACAAGAAAATAAATAATTAAAACATATATATATATATATGCTTTCACCACATATATTGGAGATGTAGTTTCAAGTCAGTACATACAGATTTTCTCATTCTTTTAATAAACTTATTTCCATTTTAATTTATTTTTAGAAGTAGATCGTAAGTTTACATTGTTCAAAATTCAAAAGGTACAAGGGCATTCAGTGATTTTCCTTCTCAAAGTTTCTCCTACACTATCCATTTTGCTTCCCCCAAAAGCAACCAATTTCACTTTCTTTTGTGTAGCCTTCCAAAGCCATATTATACATACATAACCAAGATTGTATACACATTCTTTTTGTCACATTTATACAAATAATTAGGTGTACATACACTTTAAAATTTTTTTTTTAATTTTTCTTTTTTTATTATTGATTATATTGTTACAACAGTTCCAATTTTCTCCCCCTTGCTCTCCTCCACCCAGCACCCCCCTCCCCCAGCAATCCCCCCCAAGTCCATACGCCTGGTTCGTAAAAATTAACTATCCCCCCCCCTCTCAAATATTAGGACCCTTTGTAATCTTGTAAAGGACAATCGGCGAAGGTCTCAAGCTCCTCTAGCTGCTTCAAGCTGGACATGGTCGTCGTCCTACCTACCCTTGGGTCCAGAAAACCCTAATAAGAGTGGGAGTGTGGAGGGGAGGGTGGCCTTCCCCCATGTGGAAGGATCGTGCAGACTCCAGGTCAGTTGGCTGTCTCCGGTCAACGGCGTGCTTGGTTTAACAGGCTGGTGTCCTTGTTGTGTTCTGGGGGCAACAGATTTGGCGAAAAGGGTTAAAAGACATCATTCACTCCATAACTACTAGATGACAAAAGGCAGGGATTAATTTTTCAATGTTCCATATTAGGGAAAAAAAAAGGGGGCTTCTTTGTAAGAAGGTGTGCTAGGCACATCTCACCTGTCCAAAACCCTTTTGCCCATTATACTTAGTTTGGGCTGAGGTAAATAGTTTAGGTTTTCCCCCTCTCAGACCTCTGGGCCTTTTCTGTCCAAGCCATTAGGATAGGAAAGAGAAACCAGTTTTAAAGTGAAGCCCACAGACCACCCCATTCTTCACCAACCCAGCCATTTAGTTCAGCCAAACCGTTGAGTCTCAGGAGGCAGCGCTGCAGAGAGGATTAAGTGAGGCTTATGTGTACAGACAATCACTCAGGTAATGCGATCATAGGCTTATGTCCTTTGAAAACAGAAAACACGTGTTAATTTATGTAACATAACCCACAAACAAGTCTCTAAATCTGTAAGACTGTCTTATTGGGAAGACATCCAGTTGTAAGGCACTTGAAATTCTATTTGCCTGCAACTTGAATATCTTTGATGATATCACAGACATGGTTTAATTTTCAAGTGAAACCATATTTTAAATGAGAAGAAACTTTTAAGACGGTTAGTTGCCCTATTTTATAGTCTACTACTGATCATTGTGATTTTCCTTGAATAATAATTTTTCTCCCTAAGGTTAACTTCCTTGTCTTTAAAGGCACTACATTAAGTCCATTTTTAATTTATCCTGTTTGTTTGCATAAACATAACAAGAGCAGCAAATGATCACTTATGATCTTTAGTTCTGCTTTGCTGGAACGTACCCAAGGAATATTTGGGGTGACCCTCAGTCTGTTCTTCAGGGCACAGAAGCTGAGCCACATATCTGGCATTCATCCTTGCTTGTACACACCTGTTTTTTCCAAGTCTTTCTGGTTTTTCATTGTGTCTTAAGGTCCCTTCTAGCCATCTTTCAGGAAAACAACCTTCATTCCTTCCCTGGAAAGATTGCTGTGGACCGCACAACCAACCATGGTACCAGGCCTTTTATCTCACGGGCTTTTATTACCTTTGAAAGTCATTCCCAGTTCCTCAGGGCTTTTTGGTAACATTCTGAGCCCAAGTATGTTTCCTTTAGGCTTGACATTCCAGTCAGACTTGGTCAAAAAAAAAAAAAAAAAAAAAGGAGCCTCTATTAACAACTGGTCTTATTAGTTCTATGCAAAGAAACTTATGTCATTACTTACTTGTTTAGAATGCCAAACTCTGGAGGGATCAAATAGGGAGAAAAATATACAACGTGAAGGAAAATCTTTGTCCTAATATTCACTGAACTGGCATTTCCATTCTTCATATTTTCATTTTTCCCCCACTAAAAAAAATTTTTGTTTGTTTTTCCATTACAGTTGTCTCACTTTTTTACCCCTCCTGCTTCCCTGCACTCTGTTCCTCCCTTCCCCCACATTTAGTCTCCACTCAGTTGCCCATGTCCGTGGGTCATTCATATATATATATATTTTTTTTTTTTACTTGACCCTTCCCCTTCTTATACCCTTCTCTTCCTCCCCCCCACCCCCTTGTTACTGTTAGTCTACTTCTTGTTTACATACCTCTGGTTCAATTTTGCTCATTTGTTTGTGTTGTTCATTAGTTTCCTGTAATAGGTGACAGCATAGGGTATTTTTCTTTTGTTGCCTGGCTTATTTCACTAAGCATAATTTTCTCTAGTTCCATCCATGTTGTTGCAAATGGTAGAAGTTCCTTCTTTCTTTCTGCTACATAGAATTCCATTGTGTAAATGTACCAGTTTTTTGATCCACTCATCTACAGATGGGCATTTAGGTTGTTTCCAGCACTTGGCTATTGTAAATAGTACTGCTATGGACATTGGAGTGCATAGGTTCTTTTGTATTGGTGTTTCAGGATTTTTTGGATATAATCCTAGCAATGGAATTGCTGGTTCAAAAGGCAGTTCCATTTTTAGTTTTTTTAGGAAATTCCAAACTGTTTTCCACAGTGGCTGCACCAGTCTGCATTCCCACCAGCAATGCACCAGGGTTCCCGTTTCTCCGCATCCTCTCCAGCACAAGTTGTTTGTTGATTTGTTGATGATGGCCATTCTGACTGGTGTGAGGTAGTATCTCATTGTGGTTTTTATTTGCATCTCTCTGATGGCTAGTGATGTTGAGCCACTTTCATATGTCTATGAGCCCTCTGTATGTCTTCTTTGGAGAAGTGTTTGTTCAGGTCTTTTGCCCATTTTTTAATTGGGTTGTCTGTCTTCTTGGTGTTGAGTCGTATGAGTTCTTTATATATTTTGGAGATCAATCCCTTGTCTGAGATGTCATTGGCGAATATATTTTCCCATATGGTTGGTTTTCTTTTCATCTTGCTGATGTTTTCTTTAGCTGAGCAGAAACTTTTTAGTTTGATGTAGTCCCATTTGTTTATTCTTTCCTTTATTTCCCTTGCCTTAGGAGATATATCAGTGAAAATGTTGCTACGTGGGATATCTGAAATTTTCCTGCCTATTTTTTCCTCTAGGATTTTTATGGTATCACGGCTTACATTTAAGTCTTTGATCCATTTTGAGTTTATTCTGGTGTATGCTGTGAGCTGGTGGTCTAGTTTCATTTTTTTGCATGTCCCTGTCCAGTTCTCCCAACACCATTTGTTGAAGAGGCTCTTTTCACTCCATTTGATGTTCTTTCCCCCTTTGTCAAATATTAGTTGACCATATGAAACTGGGTTTATTTCTGGGCTCTCTATTCTGTTCCATTGATCTATATGTCTGTTTTTATGCCAGTACCAGACTGTTTTGATTACTGTTGCCTTGTAGTATAGTTTGATATCAGGTATTGTGATTCCTCCTACTGTGTTCTTCCTCAAAATTGCTGTGGCTATTTGGGCTCTTTTTTTGGTTCCATATAAATTTTTGAAGTATTTGTTCTAGGTCTGTGAAATATGTTGCTGGTATTTTAATAGGGATTGCATTGAATCTATAAATTGCTTTGGGTAGTATGGACATTTTAATGATGTTGATTCTTCCCATCCATGAGCATGGTATATGCTTCCATTTATTTGTATCTTCTTTAATTTCTTTCTTCAGTGTTATGTAGTTTTCTGTGTACAGGTCTTTTACCTCTTTGGTTAAGTTTATTCCTAGGTATTTTATTTTTCTTGTTGCTATGGTAAATGGGATTTTTCTTTCAGTTTCTATCTCTGAGTTTTTATTGTTGGTGTATAAATATGCCTTCGATTTCTTAATGTTGACTTTGTATCCTGCTATTTTGCCGAATTCACTTATTAGGTTGAGTAGTTTTTTTGTGGAGTCTAAAGGATTTTCTATGTACACTATCATGTCATCTGCAAATAATGACAGTTTTACTTCCTCTTTTCCAATTTGGATGCCTTTTATTTCTCTTTCTTGTCTGATTGCTGTGGCTAGCACTTCCAAGACTATGTTGAATAGGAGTGGGGAGAGCGGACATCCTTGTCTTGTTCCTGATTTCAGGGGGAATGCTCTCAGTTTTTGCCCATTGAGTATGATGTTGGCTTCAGGTTTCTCATATATGGCCTTTATTATGTTGAGGTATGCTCCCTCTATTCCCATTTTGCTGACAGTTTTTATCATAAATGGGTGTTGTACTTTATCAAATGCTTTTTCCGCATCTATTGATATGATCATGTGGTTTTTGTCTTTCATTTTGTTTATGTGGTGTATCACGTTTATTGATTTGCGAATATTAAACCATCCTTGCATCCCTGGGATGAATCCTACTTGATCGTGGTGTATGATCTTTCTAATGTGTTGCTGGATCCGGTTTGCCAATATTTTGTTGAAGATTTTAGCATCTATGTTCATCAGCGATATTGGTCTGTAGTTTTCTTTCTTTCTTGTGTCTTGACCTGGTTTTGGAATTAGGGTTATACTGGCTTCATAGAACGAGTTTGGGAGTCTTCCCTCTTCTTGTATCTTTTGGAATAGTCTGAGGAGGATAGGAGTTAGTTCTTTCCTAAATGTTTTGTAGAATTCACTTGTGAAGCCATCCGGTCCTGGGCTTTTGTGTGCTGGGAGTTTTTTGATTACTGCTTCAATTTCACTAGCTGTTATTGGTCTATTCAGGCTTTCTGCTTCTTCTTGATTCAGTTTGGGAAGACTATAGTTTTCCAGGAATCTGTCCATTTCCTCTAGGTTGTCAAATTTCTTGCCATACAGTTGTTCGTAATAATTTCTTATAATTCTTTGTATTTCTGTTGTATCAGTTGTGATTTCTCCTCTTTTGTTTCTGATTTTATTTATTTGGGTCCTCTTTCTTTTTTTCTTGATGAGCCTGGCTAAAGGCTTGTCAGTTTTGTTTATCTTTTCAAAGAACCAGGTCCTACTTTTGTTGATCTTTTGAATTGTTACTTTAGACTCTATGTCATTTAATTCTGCTCTGATCTTGGTGATTTCCTTCCTTCTACTTGATCTGGGTTTTGCTTGTTGTTCTTCCTCTAGTTCTTGTAGCTGTAGGGTTAAGTTTTTTATTAGACATTTTTCTAGCTTTTTTAGGTAGGCTTGTATTGCTATGAACTTTCCTCTTAAGACTGCTTTCGCTGTATCCCATAGGTTTTGGGTTGTTGTGTGTTCATTATCATTGGTTTCCAGGAACTTTTTGATTTCTTCCTTGATGTCATTGTTGACCCATTCATTATTTAATAGCATGTTATTCATTCTCCATGAGTTTGAATGTTTTTGAGTTTTTTCCTTGAGGTTGATTTCCAATTTTAAGCCATTGTGATCTGAGAAGATGCTTGATATAATTTCAATTTTCTTGAATTTATCGAGGCTTGTTTTGTGTCCTACCATGTGGTCTATCTTTGAAAATGTTTCATGTGCACTTGAGAAATATGTATATTTTGCTTCTTTGGGGTGAAAACTTCTATATATATCGACTAAGTCCATTTGATCTAAAGTGTTGTTCAGTGCCTCAATATCTTTGGTGTTTCTTTGCTTTGAAGATCTGTCCATTGTTGACAATGAGGTGTTAAAGTCCCCTACGATGAGTGTGTTGCTGTCTATATCTTTCTTGGAGTCTTTCAAAATTTTCCTTATATATTTGGGTGCTCCTAAGTTGGGTGCATATATATTTATAAGGGTTATATCTTCTTGATGGATTTTTCCCTTAAGTATTATGAAATGCCCTTCTTTGTCTCTTTTTATGGACTTTGCTGTGAAATCTGTTTTGTCTGATATAAGTATTGCTACCCCAGCTTTTTTTTCATGTCCATTTGCTTGAAATACTTTTTTCCATCCCTTTACTTTCAATCTGTGTAGATCTTTTGTTCTAAGGTATGTCTCTTGTAGACAGCATATATGTGGGTCATTCTTTCTAATCCATTCAGCTACCCTATGTCTTTTAATTGGAGTGTTTAATCCATTTACATTTAAGGTTATTACTGATAAGTACTTATTCATTGTCATTTTTCCCCTTTGTACTCGTGTTCCTCTCTGTCTCTCTCTGTTTCTTTATCTTCTTAGAGCAGACCCTTTAGCATCTCTTGCATTGCTGGTTTGGTGGAGACGTATTCTTTTAGTCTTCCTTTGTCTGAGAAACTCCTTATTTCGCCTTCCATTTTGAATGAGAGCCTTGCTGGGTAGAGTATTCTTGGTTGTAGGCCTTTGTTTTTCATTGCTTGGAATATTTTTTGCCATTCCCTTCTGGCTTGTAGTGTTTCTGCTGTGAAATCTGGGGATAGCCTTATTGGAGCTCCCTTGTATGTTATTAGTTGTTTCTCTCTTGCTGCTTTTAGGATTCTCTCTTTGTCTTTGAATGTTGCCATTTTAATTATGATGTGTCTTGAGGTGGGCCTGTTGGGGTTCATCTTCATTGGGACCCTCTGTGCTTCCTGGATTTGCGTGACTCTTTCTCTTCTCATGTTAGGGAAGTTTTCTGTCATTAGTTTTTCAAAGAGGTTTTCTATCCCTTGCTCTTCTTCTTCTCCTTCTGGAATTCCTATGATACAGATATTATTACGTTTCATGTTGTCCTGCAGCTGTCTTAGAGCCTCTTCAGTCTTGTTCAGTCTTTTTTCATTTTGTTGCATTGTCTGGGAGTTTTTGTGTACGTTGTCCTCCAGCTCGCTGATCCGATCTTCTGCTTCCTCTAGCCTGCTTTTAATTCCTTCTACTGTGTTCTTCAATTCAGAGATCGTATTCTTCATTTCCTCCTGGCTCTTATTGATAGCTTCCATGTCCTTTTTGATGCTGGTATAATTCTCAGTAAGTTCCTTATAGTTCTTCTGGAGTTCACTGTAGTTTTTCTGGAGTTCTTTGTAGTTTCCGCTGAGCTCATTTAGCTTCTCCATAATCCATGTTTTAAATTCCGTATCTGATATTTTGCTCCCCTCTATTTCATTTAGCACTCTTTATGGGGATTCTGCCTTTCCTTTTGATGGGGGTTGTTTCTCTGTCTCCCCATTTTTGTGATTCCTTTTGTTTGTTGGTGCTTCTTAGAATGATCTGTTCTTCCTGGATCTGCCTCTGGTAGCGTCAGATCATGTACCAGACTGGCCCTAGGCAGCCTATTGGAGACTTCCAGTGATCTACTGCCTTTGTCTCTTCTTTAGTTGTTACTATACTCAATCTGTGGTTGGCCGTCAGTCTTAAGGACCGTGGGTGTGGCAACTTAATTCCTGTATGCAGGGCTTTTATTTCCCCTTAGTCTGACGCCACTTGGAGGGGAATGGTCTGTCTGCTGTACTGGGGCTGAGTCTGCACTGGCTGGTCCTGGGAGGGGGTTAGTGTAGCTTCCACTTACTCCTCCGCCCTCCTGGATCTCCGTCTGCGTTGTCCTTGATGATATTTCTTTAATTTGTCTGGTTGTATTTCAGCTACTTTTTGGTGGATCTTTTTCTCTGGTTAGTTGATTGAGAGTCACTCTGCCCACCTTGTCTTGAGATCTTTTGTGAAGGCACTGCTAAAACATAATCACACAACCCAGGCAAGAAACCCACACCCTCCAATGTCTCCCCCAAATACAATCCCACTATAGGCTGCAAATGAGCCCGTGTTAATATAATTGTGGAGATACTGGGACTCTTATTTTGTAGGAGAAACAGATAGGAGTTGTTTTAAATGAAGGAAGGGTAATTTTTGAGCTGGAATTTGATAGAGTATTAATATTAGCAATTGGGATCAAGGTTATGTAAGAGAGCAATTAACACTTACACTGTATGTTTGAAAAGGAGGGGAGGGTTACAGTGTGGAGAGAGAAAGTGGAAGTGTATAGTATTAGGATTATATAATCGGTATATACTATATGATTAGCATGGGAGGTAGGGTAGACACAACAGACATCCAGGTAGACACACAGCCAGAAATTGAAAGAGAGGGCTGGGGAGGTTAGAAGGTAGGAAACAGATTGAGAGAGAATTTTTTAAGAATAAAAATACAGAGTAGAAAATAGCAAGACAGGAAGGGAGAGAGGAAAGAGAGAGAGAAAGTAGAGAAGAGAAGGGTAGGAGAGAGAACGAAAGAAGGGGAGGTAGAAGAGAGGGGACTGGATTAAAATTCTTTTTTAAATTATATATTATAAAAAAGATTAGGAGATTAAAACATGATATAAAGTTGCAAGATAGAGAGAAAGGGTGAATATAGAGAGAGAGGAATAGGAGATAGGAAAGCAAGAGGATTTGGGAGGAAAAGGGCTCAGAGGAGGGAAGGAAATCGGGAGGAAGAGGAGATATTAGGGAGGGGAGGATTGAAATTGAAGATTTGACAAAAGATAGGATGAAGGAGAGAAATACAAGAGGTAGAGAAAGAAGTGAGGGGATGAGGTAGAAAAAGAGAAGGGGTAAGAATGGGAGAGTAAAGGGAGAGGGGGATAGATTAGAATTATAATTTGAATATTAAGAGATTAGAATATAAAGTGGAATAGGGAGAGAGAGAGAATATGTATAGGGAGAGAAGGAAAATAAGGACAAGAGATGAAAGAAAAACTAATGTAGACTGAAGGGGGACAAAATAATTTTAATAAAGTTGAAGGTGCGTAGCGCAGAGTAAGGAGAGGGTGAGAAAGGGAGAGAACTTAAAATTATAAAATTAACTGAGAATAGGATGAAGGGGAGACATGCTAAGGGGAGAGAAGGGAGGGAAGAGGAGGAGAGTAAAGGAGAGAGAATAAGAAGGGACTGACGGTATGGGTAGTTAGAGAGAGAGTGAGAGATAAAGGAATGAGGATTTTAACTCAATTCAACTTTTATGCACAGTCTCTGGGTATTTTTGGTTTGTTTTTTGGTTTTTCCTTGCTTCCTTCCTGAGTCCGCTCCTATTCAAAATTCCATGAGTTTCAAATCTTTTCTGGTTGGTTGGCTGGCTGTGGGAGGGTTCTGCTTGATTCTGGGATTGCTAGTCTTTTTTTCGTGGGCCTACCACCGCTCTGCTGTGAGCTGCGTTTAGTTGTCCCCTCCTGAGGCAGCCTCAGCCCTCCTCAGGCTTGTCCAGCTACTCCTTCCCTCTGTTGGTCCAGCCTGTGCCTGCCAGCAATCCCCGCCCTGCCTCCAGTCCTGTCTCTATTCCCAGGCTACAGCTTCTGCTCTCTTCCCTGTCTATATGCCTGCGCACCCTATCTCTCTCCCTTTCTCAAGATGGTCCTTTTGTTCTGCAGGACTCTGGCACAGTCGGTCAAAGTGCCGGGCCCAGTGGCCCTTTCCTGCCCAGGGCCTCTCCCCTAGTCTGGAGCTTTGCAGTGGCTTTCCCGCGTGTGCTCTTCTCCTTGCCCCAAAACTTTCTCTATTCCGAGCTACAGCTTCCGCTGGCTTCCCTGTCTATCGGCCTGCGCACTCTATCTTTCTTCCTGCCACAGCACTGTCCCTTTGTTCTGTGGGACTCTAGTGTGGTCGGTCAGCGCAGCGCTCTCCTACCCCCGGGCTCTCTGCCGGTCTGGAGCTCGGCAGCAGCCCTTCCCTGCGGCCCCTTCTCCCTGCCCTAAAACCGTCTCCCCTCCAGAACCTCCGCCTCCGCTCTCTTCCCTACTTACACACCCTGCCCGTCCTATTTCCCTCCTAGCCCCAGACCGGCCTTTTGTTCTGTGGGATTCTAGCGCGACTAAAGAGCAAACACTGGTTTCAAGAACGCAGTTCTCCCCCGATCCGGAGTTCCGCAGCAGCTTTTCTGTGCTGCTGTTCTCCTTGCCCCAAAACTGCTCCTTTGTTCTGTAGGGCCCTAGCGCTAGTGCTGGGCTCGCCCGGAGTGCCGAGCTTTCGGTCGGAGGTTGCAGCTGAGGATGTTTCCCTCTAGACTCAGATCACAGTTTCTCCCAGTCCTGGTTGTTCACTGTTCTCTCCCTCCTCTGGCTTTTTCGGCCAAATCCTCTCCCTAACTCCCTACAAGAATTCACTCTGGGCTAGTGAGCTCTCCGGCTTGATACTGCAAACGCACGGAGTCTCAGAATGACTCAGCCTGCAGTTTGTGATAAACCCCTCCACCCCCCTCCACGCTGCTCCCACGATCTCCTCCCCGTTCACGTTATCAGATATCACACTCACTCAGTCACTCACTCCTCTCCGCATTTGTTCCTGGATTCTGTCCTTAACAGGAGCGAGCTGAGAACACTGTCCCTACTCCGCGGCCATCTTGGTCCCCCCCCACACTTTAAATTTTTATAGATAATTACTAAATTTCCATCTGAAGGCAGGTGGTCTTTTTTTTAATACATGTTAGCAATAGTGCACAAAAGTATCTGTAACCACATTCACTAGATTATATCAACTTTTATAATCTTTGCTAACATTGAAAGATGCTGGTCATATATTCCTTTTAATCCTCACCAGAGAATATGTTTATTGATTTTTAGAGAGAGGGGAAGGGGGAGAGAGAAAGAAATATCTACATAAAAGAGAAACATTGATCCTTTGCTTCCTGTGGTTACCCCAACTGGGGATTGAACCCACAACCTTTTGGTGTATGGGATGACGCTCCAACCAACTGAGCCACCTGGCCAGGGTCTGGCTGTATTCTTGATGTGTCTTTTAAATTTAAAATCAATTCTAATTGTCCTTTAAGCTGTTTTCTATTTTAAGATCTTATTTATTGTTTTCTCCTGGAGTTGTTTTTATTTATATATGCATTACCCTCAGCATGTTTTTCTTATCTTTTCAGTTATTAGATAACTGAAAATTTCAGATTGGATTTTCTCTACTATTTCAAACACTATGTTAAATTCATATATTTAAAAATAAATTTACCTAATTTATATCTAAACTGCTCAAATTGCATCTCTGTCCTGTCTCTCTCATCATAGGACGTTGTGCCTCAGGCTCTATTAGATCAGTATTTATCTATGACTGACCCCTCTCGTGCACAGACAGTGGACACTGAAATTGCTAAGCACTGTGCATATAGCCTTCCAGGCGTGGCCCTGACACTCGGCAGGCAGAACTGGCACTGCCTAAGAGAGACTTACGAGACTCTGGCATCAGACATGCAGGTGAGTAAAGCAGCTAAGGAATTAACAGAATGTGCATGTAGAAAGCACAGTGCTTTGCCTTTCAAAACCTAATAGAGTTTCTGTTCATGTTCTAGCAAGTGTTATGGAAAATAATGTACAGAAGAGCTTAAAAGTAATACCAAAGAGTTATCTTTTCACATGGTCCAGGTTCCACAATTTGATGATTTCTTTTTTATCTAAAATTTAAAATGGTCACATTTGATATGTCTAAGTTCCTAATTTACAAATGTGCTATTGTCTAAAATTTACGTATAGGTTAATTCTTAAGAATATATGATTTAGTTTTCTCCCTAGAAATAATGTTACAAATGCTTCTACTATTTTAAAACCTTCACAGAACTGTAGTATTATTGGCACAGCTGAATTTGGAGCTTGGAGCTCTATGAGTATCTGTGCAGGTGGGAGAAGGTTAACAGTGTGTGTGCGTGTGTGCTCTTCCCTGTACTGCACACCATCACACCCTTTGAAAGAGCACAGATGGTGAAACGTTGACCCTTGGTCATTGGTCTGAATATCTGACTTTTCTGTGGCTCTTCTCCTAGGCTTTGTTGACTTAACTTCCTCTACATTGGGTATGAATTCCTTAAATCAAAATTTTGCCTGCCTTCCATAAAACCCATTTCTTCAATGGAATAAATCTCAGTTTTTAAGAAAGCTGTCTGGTTAGACTAATTTATACTGAGAAATGAATGATTTTTCTTTAAAATGTCTTAGTAATTTTTACAGTTTTTAAGGAATCAGTTGACTCAGCAAGTTACAGCCTGAAAGTAACCTTGAGAGACCGTAGTTGACATTAACCCTCTGACCTAGGAGGTGAGGAAACCAGAGTCTGGACAGAGTGAATTTATCCCATGTTCACACACTTCTTCAGTGGTAAAATCGGGCTTATGTGTAGATTAATGCTTAAGAATATAGGATTTAGTTTCTCCCTAGAAAGGCTCAGTTGCCATAGAATGCTTTATCTTTTTTATTAGTGGTTTTCCTTCCTTATCCCACATCTTTCACAGTTCTTGCGGGACAGGTACTGCGGGCTCGCAGTGACTAGGAAGGCCCTGGATGGGCAGATTTCAGGCCTCTTATCCCCTCCCCTCCATCAGAACATCCCTGCCTTCTTCTGTTTAATATGCTGAACATCGGTATAATTTTTTTCAAGAACTGGTTCTAATGTTTGGGTTGGGATAAAACATTTGCTCTAAACAATTTCTAAGCAGGTAAAATTTTAAACATTAAAAATTTTTGATTGAGGTAATATAAAGAAAAAGTATTTTTAACTTAAAGTTTCCTGTAAATGCAAGCTATTTCCTTTTTTTATTTTTTCCTTATCCTTATCTGAGGATATGTGAGGATATGTTTTCATTGATTTTAGAGGGGGTGGGGAGAGAGAATGAATCATTGATGTGAGAGAGAAGCATCTATTGATTGGTCGTCCCCCCTACTTTCCCCAACCGCAGATTGATGCCCCAATTAACTGAGCCATCCGGCCAGGGTAAGGCATTTCTTTATAGTTCTTTTCCAGAGCAGTCCACAAAGGATTTTTATAGTCTTGTATTTCTTTAATTGCAAATTCCTGAAAAACCAGTTCTGTTGTTTTTTTAATCCAAAGTAGACTGTACAAGAATTGGAAGGGGAGCAGAAACAAGAGAATGACACTAGCCATGCTCTGGTCAGTGAGGGACATCAGTAAATCGGGCTGCCAGTGTTCAGAAAATAACAAAAACTATGCTATTAATAATTTTTAAACTTTTTTTTCCCTTCATAAATGAAAGGGAGGTAATACATACTGTGCAGGGATTTAAATATTTTTCTATTGAGTTTTTGACATAGTAGGTGCTTAAAACTTAATGTTTATTATTTTTATTCTGATTTTATTTTTTGAGATTAATAACACTCAGATGTTAATCAGCCATTATTTACAGTATTGTTCCCCCCTTATCTATGGGGGCTACCTTCCAAGACTCCCAATGGATGCCTGAAAACATAGCTAGTATCAAACCCTGAAAATACTGTTTTTTTCCTATGCATATATACCAAGGATTAAATTTAATTCATAAATTAAGCACAGTAAGAGATAAATAACAATAATAAAATAGAACCATTAAAACAATATACTCTTAATAAAAGTTATTTGAATGTGATTTCTCTCTCCCAGCAAACTAGCATGAATTTCTTCCTCCTTCATAATTTCATGGATAGGAGATATATTCTTACCACCGATCTAGCACCTTCAGCATATGATTTTTTTTTTTTTCTGTCCTTATTAAGTCAATAACTTTTACCCTCGCATGTCCAAATTGCCAGCATCACTCCTCTTGTGCTTTGGCACAATTATTAAGTAAAATTAAGATTACTTGAACACAAGCACTGCAATTCCATGACAGTCACTACGATAACCATGATGGCTACTAAGTGACTCATAGGCTGGAAGAGCACACAGCATGGAGAGGCTGGACAAAGGGATGGAAGATTCATGTCCCAGAAGGGGTGGAGCAGGATGTCGTGAAGCAGGATGGTGTGAGATTTCATCATGCTACTTAGAATGATACTCAGTTTAAAACTTAGGCATTGTTTATTTCTGGAACTTTCCACGTAATATTTTAGGACCACAGTTGACCAAAGGAACTGAAACCTTGGAAAGCAAAACTGCACATACTGGGAACCACTGTATTCTCTAAAGTTAAAGTAGTTTGTGTTGAGCTTACTAATGCAATTATTTTTATTTCTGCAGTGGAAAGTTCGAAGAACGTTAGCCTTCTCCATCCATGAGCTTGCGGTTATTCTTGGAGATCAGCTGACAGCTGCAGATCTGGTTCCAATTTTTAATGGCTTTTTAAAAGACCTCGATGAAGTCAGGATAGGTGTCCTTAAACACTTGCATGATTTTCTGAAGGTAATTTTAAACTCTTGTGCATAAAAGCACACTAAAATTCCACTGTAGATCTAAAATTTTGATTTTTTGCTACTCCTAAGGTCAGTTTCTGTTTGTTCTTTATAAGAAAATGTATCCAGGCCCTGACCAGCATGGTTTAGTTGGTTGGGTGTCATCTTATCTTGCAAAGTAGAAGATCACCAGTTCCGATTCCCAGTCAGGGCACATGTCTGGGTTGCTGTTTTGGTCCCCAATTGGGGAGTATATCAGAGGGAACCGATCAATGTTTCTTATTTACATCAATGTTTCTCTTCTTGTATCCGTAAGTCGATGGTGAGCTGTGACTTAAAAAAAAACAAAAAACTCACATTCTGATCAATTTTGCTGGTGTCATTTTAATTTAAAAAGTAATCATTCTAAATTTTATTTATTTTTATCCTCACCTGAGTACATTTCTTAATTGCTTTTAGAGAGAGAAGTCGGGGAGAGAGAGAGAGAAGCGTTGATGTGAGAGACAAATATCCATCGGTTGCCCCTTGTACACTCCTTGAGCAGGGACCAAACTTGCAACCCAGGCATGTGCCCTGACTGGGAATTAAACCCATGACCTTTCAGTTTACAGGATCATGCTCTGACCAACCGTGCCACACCAGCCAGGGCTAAATTTTATTTTCAAATGATGTTTAAAATGTCTGTAAATATTTGTACTTTTTCAAAATTATTGAATTAAATATATGTAAAAGCTTTTCATTAACATTAAGTTTAGAGGCTCCATGTGGTGTTTCAGAAGTGAGAATTTACTAAACCTTAGTCCTCACTCCTTTGATGGGTCTTTGGTGTCCAAGGTGAACAGCCCTGACTTTACAAGTTGCTTAATCCTGGAATACGATTGTTTCTTAGACTTTAGCCTTGAGATTGGCACTCTTGTAGTTTTTTTTTTTTTTTAATTTTCAATTACAGTTTGTATTAAATATATATTTGTATTAATTTTAGGTGTATAGCATAGTGGTTAGATAATCAAATACTTTATGAAGTATTCCCCCAATATTTTCAGTACCTACCTGGCACCATACATTAGCAATTTTCCAGTGGTGTGCCAAAAGAATTTTTAAAACATGCATTACCTGACTGTTTAGTCAGGGGCACTGATCTCTCTTCTCTCAGATTGTCAAAAACAATGACACAGCCAACACAACAATAGCCATATGGTGTGAATTAATCAAAATTATACCTGTGTTTTTTATCAGATCAGCAAAAATGTTTTTTTGGTGTGCTGCAGAATTTTAGTAATTAGTTATTGTATCCATAAGATGAAAAAGGTTGATAATTACTGCCATACATAGTTATTCCAATGCTGTTGACTATACTCTCTACAGTACTGTACTTTAAATATCAGTTACTATTTTTTAACTACCAATTTGAAGTTCTTAATCCTTCACTTTTTTCTCCTACACCTCTGGAAGTCAACAGTCTGGTTTCTCTCTTAGTTTGAAGATTTGAGGTACAGAGTACCTGAGTGGAGGGATTACCTTGTAATCCTACTTTTTAAAAAACATTGATAACATGTTGTTATATTTTATACATATTATTTTGAAATTTCTCTAGTTTCCCCAATAATGTTCTTTGTAGCCTTTTCTTTCCTCAATTCAGATTCCAATCAGGAGTTGCATATTGAATTCAAATATGTGTCTTTAGTTCCCTTAAATCTAGAACATTTCCCCTGACTTTTGTCTTTAATGTGGTTGGCTCTTTTGGGGAGAGGACAGCTGATTTACAGAATGACCCTTAATTTGAAGTTGTTCAAGTGGTGTTACACAATTAGATTCAGGTTAAACAGGTTTTCTTTGCAGGAATATTACCTATCTATGTAGGTCAGCAGGTGTTTTCTGAGTGCATCACATCAGGGCTAATACAATATTATCTCTTAGGGATTACTGGTGACGCTGAGTCCAGTCACTTGGTTATGGTGGTTTCAGCTCACTTCCTCCATTGTAAAATGACTGTTTCACCTTTATTTATTTTTTTAGATATATTTTATTGATTATGCTGTTCCAGTTATCCCCATTTTTCCCCTTTTCCCCCTCTCCCTTTCCTCCCCTCTTAGTTCATGCATGTGAGTTCTTTGGCTTCTCCATTTCCTACACTGTTCTTAACATTCCCCTCGCCTTTATGATAAATAACTTCTTAATGCAGGTGAGGCTTTCAAACTCTGAACACCCTTTTTGCCCCAATTCTTTCACCTAGTGCTTTTTGCATACATGCATCTGATGCAGTTCTTGCCTAAATCAGTTGTTACTGTGTTGGTTATAAAATACTGATTTTCTCTTTTTATAATTCCTCCTACATTTTTGAATTGTCTTTGTCACATAAAGGTAACTTTCCCTTTTCTTTCTCCCCATTTTTGGAAATATTTTTAAAATCAGTATGATCTCAATAATTATTTTTTTATTCAATGTAATGTGATGCATTTTTGACATTTGTCATGAGCATCAAATTTGGCTAATAGAAACCCCTTAAAGCTGCCTCCAGTGTTTTTGTTTTTGTTTTTTCTCTCATTTTTAAACATATCTTTACCATGAGGCTCACCTTCTTTTTCTGCTCCATCCTGGAGTTAGCTATTTCTCCTAGAGCCCTGCTATTTTTCAGTAGAGCGTGGTATTTAGAAGCCAAGATCCAGGCACTCTTAGATGTGCACATTGCTCCTGTGGTGTCATTTGTTTTAGGCTTTTTTAGAGACAGGAGCTAGGCAAGGCTTTTTGTTTTACAGTTTTGGGTTTTTTTGTTTTGTTTTGGTTTGGTTTGGTTTTTTGGCTTCATATTGTTCTCTCTACTTCTAATCCAGTACCTTTCTTCACTTTATATGTTTTCTTCTCTCATAGTAAAATTCTGTTAACAACATTAATATATTTAGTCATTTGAACCTCCTGTGTACATGAAATAGTTTCAGAATTACTCCATCAATAATAATTGCAACATCGAGTCAACTAAGTAATGCTGAAGATTTCATTCAGCACTTTCTATCCTTAGAACATGTGCCATGAAGATGTATGGTCAGAGTACTAAGTTCAAACTTAGATGTGTTTTTCCTGTGTGATTCTTATTTATTTGATGTATAGTTATGTTTATTTACTTCTGTTTATATCACATTTTAGGGTTTCCCCCTTGTTGACTATAAACTAATTTTAAATATTGATAGCATAATTATTGAGATGGGGGGGCAAGAGTCATCATCATCATCATCATCATCATCATCATCGGCAGCCGTCCGTCTCGAGAGACGATGGTGTAGCTTCTTAAGAGTCTATCTGCACCGCCGAGAATGGTTGTGCAGTCCGACTCGGGAGTGACACGGTATCTGTCTCCTCCCGTGTTGATGCTGGAGTGTCCTCTCCAGTGAAGCTGAAGCTACGGAGCCTGGGCAGGGTGATATGGAGGGTCTGCTGTTGCCCATGCAGCAGACCCCCCCTCTCTTCGCAGCTGAAGGGTCCAAGGGAAAGACGGAGTCAATACAGCTTGGCTTCAGGTGCGCCGCAGGAGTTGCCAGTGTTGACTACAACGTCAAACCACCTTAGGGACTCCGGCTCCGGATTTTCTGTCGGGGTTTACTCCCTTAGCCTTTCCCCTGAAGAGGTATGCCGCAAGGCAGCGGAGGTTTTTTGGAGTCAGAGTTTTCCTTCTCTGATGTGCCCTGACTGGAAGATCGAACCAGCGACACTTAGCTCGCAGGCCGACGCTCAATCCACTGAGCCAAACCAGCCAGGGACGGGGGGCAAGAGTAGATTTACAGTTATGAGTACGTGAAACAGTTTATTCTTGTATTATTATTTATTAATTATTTTATTATTTTCTATATGAACAACTAAAACTACTTTTGCTCCACCCTATATTTTTTGAGCACCTGTTATGTACTACCATCATATTGCCATCTGCTGGGCTCATATATGTGAATCAGAGCATAATTTCTGTCTTCAAAGAGTTTGTGATAATGAGGGTGTCATATGAATAAAGTGAATGAGTGCTATAATAAAGCTGTGCCGAGGTACTGTAGAGTTTGGTGGAAGTCGCTTGCTCGAGAAACAGATCTTTGAAAAGACAATAGTGACTCTTGAAGGTAAATGGGATTATCAGGGGGAAAAAACGTAATATCTATTTTTAAGACAATTAAGTGTAGCTACTAAATAATTCTCCTTTAGAAGAATTAACCGTATTATTTGTAGTCATTTTTAAGCAGTCTAGTAAAAGAAGTAATGTCTGTACCTTGTCCTAGTTAATCTTTTTGTTATTTCAGCTTCTTCATATTGACAAAAGAAGAGAATATCTTTATCAACTTCAGGAGTTTTTGGTGACAGATAATAGTAGAAATTGGCGCTTTCGAGCTGAACTGGCTGAGTAAGTTCTAACAATTGATTGGTATATGTTTACTTCATCTTTACCATTTCCAGATTCATTCATTATTTTTTGTAGATCCAAGTTATGTGCGATATCCTTTTCCTTTAACGTTTCTTCAATGCAGTGAATTTTCTTAACTTTTTGTAAAGTCTATTTCTCTCCTTTTTTTTTTTTTTTTTTTTTTTTTTTTGGTAAATTGAGGTAAAATACACATAACCAAAGTTGCATTTGGTGACATTTAGTATGTTCATAATGTTACACAACCAAAAAGACTGTATAGTTCTGGAACACGTCATCATCACAAAAGGAAGCCTTCACCCCCAGCCTGTGGCAGTCATTGATCTACTTTCTGTCTCTGGATTTGCCTATTCTGAGCATTTTATATATGTGGAATTATATAATATGTGGCTTTCTGTGTCTGGCTTCTTCACTTAGCATAATGTTTTTAAGATTTATTCATATTGTATGTAGCATTTATGAGCACTTTATTACTTTCTATAATTGAAGAATACTCCATTGCGTGAATATTACCACTTTTTAAAATCCATTCACCCACTGGTGGGCATTTAGGTTGTTTCTACCTTTTAACTGTTACGAATATGGTGCCCTGAACATTCATATAGAGGTTTCTTTTTTTAAAGTATATTTTATAGATTATGCTGTTCAGTTCTCCCAATTTTCTTCCCTTTGTCCCCTCTATATGGTACCCCCCTCCCTTCCACTGGTGCCCCCTCAGTTCATGTCCGTGGGTCATGCATATAAGTTCTTAGGCTTCACCCTTTCCTATACTACTATTAACATTCCCCTGTTTTGTTCGTACCAAATAATGGTTCTTAATCCCTGTACCATTTCCCCATTTCTTCCCCCATCTCCCTCCCAGCTGATAACCCTCCAAAAGATCCCCATACCTGTGATTCTGTTCCTATTCTGGTGTGCTTAGTTGGGTTTTGTTGTTGATAGTTGTGAGTTTGTTGTCATTTTAATGTTCATAGTTTTGATCTTCTTTTTCTTAAATAAGTCCCTTTAACATTTCATGTGATAATGACTTGGTGATGAGGAATTCCTTTAACTTTACCTTGTCTGGGAAGCGCTTCACCTGCCCTTCCATTCCAAATGATAGCTTTGCTGGATAGAGTAATCTTGATTGTAGGTCCTTGCCTTTCATCACATTGAATACTTCTTACCCGTCGCTTCTTGCCTGTAACATTTTTTTTTTTTTTTTTTTTTTTTGAGAAATCAGCTGACAGTTTTATGGGAACTCCTTTGTAGGTACTCTCTTCTTTTGCTGCTTTTAAGATTCTCACTTTAACCTTTGACATTTTAATTATGATGTATTTTGGTGTGGCCCTTTTGGGGGTCCAACTTGTTTGGGATTCTCTGTGCTTCCTGTTATTGTATGTCTTTTTTCCTTAACCAAATTAGGGAAGTTTTCTTTCATTATTTTTTTCAAACAAGTTTTCAATTTCTTGCTCTTCCTCTTCTGCTTCTGGCATCCCTATGATTTGGATGTTGGTATGTTTAAAGTTGTCCCAGATGTTCCTAATCTCTCGTCTTTTTCAATTCTTGTTTCTTCTTTCTGTTCGGGGTGAATGTTTATTTCTTCCTTTTATTCCAAATTGTTGATTTGAATCCCGGCTTCCTTCCCATCACTGTTGGTTTCCTGTATATTATTTTTTATTTCACTTCTTCCTTTGTAGCTGTAATCAGTCATTTCTCTGAACAATTTTATCACCACTATTTTGAACTCTGCATCATGTAGGTTGGCTATCTCCATTTCTTTTAGTACTTTTCCTGGAGTTTTGTTTTTTCATCTAGGCCATATTTCTTTGCAACCTCAATTTGGCAGCCTCCTTGTGTTTGTTTCTGTGTATTGGGTAGAGCTGCTTCGATTCCAAGTATGGCCCAATATAGTAGGTGTTCTGTAGGGTATTGTGACACTGCCTCCGCTATGATCCAAACTGGATACTCGAGGTGTGCCTTTCATGTGGGCAGAGTACACCCTCCTCTTGTAGTTGAGCCTTGGCTGCTGTTGGCAGATCAATGGGAGGGATTTACCCAGGCCAGTCAGATGCAAGGACTGGCAGAGACCACTGACCACCAAACTTTACACTCCATGGAGAGTCAGCTGTGCAGGGACAGGGTAGTGGTGCTCCGATGTGGTCTGCAGCTGTCCACTGGGTACGCTGGCCCTGGGGGTTGGGGCGGAGGAAGAAACTGCCGGTTTCTCAGCAGAGTCTGCTTGTTTAAAGGGTCCCCACGGTCCTAGAACGTCCGCAGACCCACCCACTCTGGAAACGACAGCCAGGGCAACAGCTAGAGTGGTGCCAGTCTCATATGGGAAGTGAGAGAAGTGCCTGGAAAAGGGGCCAGTGCTGAGCAAGAGGCATTGTTCCCTTTCAGACCCCTCCCCCACACAGTGCCACAATGTGGTGAAACAGGTCACCCAAACTGACGAATACCTAAGGCTCCACCCCTTACAATGTAACAGGAGCAACAGCTATACCTAAGACAGAGGCAAACAAACACAGGAGTCTGTCAGGATGAGAAGACAGAGAAGTATGCCCTATGGCGGGAACAGATCAAGGTTCCAGTGGGAGAACTAAGTAACGAGGAGATAGCCAGCCCAGCAGACGAGGAGTTAGTCAACCTAACAGATACAGAATTCCAAACACTGGTGTTAAAGAGGTTCACGGACTTGACAGATATGCTTAAGTATAGCAAATGGAGAAAGGGAAAAGTGAAGGCTATGCTAAATGAAACAAAGAAAAATCCACACAGAACCAATGGTGAAGGGAAGGAAACCGAGGCTTCAAATCAAGGAAGAACAAAACAGTCAACCAATACAGAAGGAGGAAACAAGAATTGAAAAAAATGAGGAGAGGCTTAGGAAACTCTGGGACAAGTTTAAACATGCCAATATCTGAATGATAGGGGTGCCAAAAGGAGAAGAGGAAAAGCAAGAAATTGCAAGCTTATGTGAAAAAATAATGAAAACTTCCCAAATTTGGTGAAGGAAATAGACATACATGTCCAAGAAGCACAGAGAGTCCCAAACAACCTAGACCCAAAGAGGACCACACCAAGACACATCACAATTAAAATGCCAAAAGTGAAAGATAAAGAGAGAATCTTAAAAGCAGCAAGAGAAAAGCAGGGAGTTACCTACAAAGGGATATCTATAAGACTGTCAGCTGGTTTCTCAAAAAAAACTTTGCAGGCAAGAGGGATTGGCAAGAAGTATTCAAAGTGAAGAAGAGCAAGGACCTACAATCAAGTTTACTCTATTCAGCAAAGCTTTATTTAAAATGGAAGGGCAGATAAAGTGCTTCCCAGACAAGGTAAAGCTAAAGGAATTCCTCATCACCAAGCCATTATTATATGAAATGTTAAAGGGATTTACTTATGAAAAAAGATAAAAACAATGAACGTTAAAATGAGAACAAACTCTTGACTTCCAGCCAAGATGGAGGTGTAGACAGACATACTGCATCTTCCTCCACAACTAAGAAGGAATACAACTACCTCAAAACTAGAGACAACCAGAAGTTCCAGAAAATCAAACTACAAGGAAGTCCAGCAAACAGAGATATAAAGAAGAAATACTCATCCAGACAGGTAGGAGGGGTGGAGCCAGGGCAGAGAGGACGCGGTGTGGTGGCTGGCAGCGGCGCACCAGTGGAAAGCGTAGTCACATTTTTTAAAAAGTCAGGAGGGACACCTGGGGAGGGTTCCCAGCTCCTCACTGGACCTCGCAACTCACGGTCCCAGCACCGGGGAAAATCAAGCCTCATTGCTTCTGACTGTGCAGACCAGTGGGGGTTGGGGTGGGGGGAGAAACTGCCTGTCTCAGCAGAGTCCACTTGTTTAAAGGGCCCCCACGGTCCTAGAACATCCACAGACCTACCTACTCTGGGAACGATGGCCAGAGCAACAGCTAGAGGGGCGCCAGTCCAGTGCGGAAGTGGGAGAGGTGCCTGGAAAAGGGGCGAGTGCTGAGCAGGTGGCATTGTTCTCTCTCGGACCCCTGCCCCACATACAGCGCCACAACTTGGTGAAACAGGTCTCCCTGTACTGACGAATCCCTAAGGCTCCGACCCTTACAATGTATCTGGAGCAACAGCTCTACCTGGGATGTGGAAGCAAACAAACACAGGAGCCTGTCAGAATGAAGAGACAGAGAAATATGGCCCAAAAGGGGAACGGATCAAGGTTCCAGTGGGAGAACTGAGCGACGAGGAGATAGCCAGCCTAACAGATGAGGAGATAGACAACCTAACAGACGCAGAATTCAAAACACTGGTCATAAAGCTGCTCACAGGCTTGACAGATATGCTTGAGTATGGCAAACATGTAAGAGAAGTGAAGCTTATGCTAAGTGAAACTTAAGGAAAATCCACACAAAACCAACGTTGTAAGGAAGGAAACCGGGGTTCAAATCAATGATTCAGAACATAAGGAAGAAAAAAACAGTCAACCAGTGCAGAATAAGGATGCAAGAATTGAAAAAAATGAGGAACACTTCCCAAATTTCGCGAAGGACATGGACATACAGGTCCAGGAAGCACGGAGGGTCCCGTGGGAGGTGGACCCAGAGGAGACCACACCAGGATGCATCATGATTGAGATGCCAAAGGTGAAAGATAAAGAGAAGGGTCCTGGGGGCAAGAAGAAAGAGGGTGCCTATAGGACTATCAGCTGATTTCTCAGAGGACACTTTGCAGGCAGGAAGGGACTAGCAAGCAGTATTCAATGTGATGAAAAGCAACCTACAATCAAGATTACTCTCTCCAGCAAAGCTGTCATTTGGAATGGAACGGCAGATGAAGTGCTTCCCAGACAAGGTGAAGCTAAAGGAGCCCATCATCACCAAGCCATTATTATATGATATGTCAAAAGGACTTACTTAAGAAAAAGAAGATCAAAACTATGAACACTAAAATGACAACAAACTCACATCTATCAATAACTGAATCCAAAAAAAAAAAAAAAAAAACCCAACTAAGCAAACCAGAATAGGAACAGAATCATAGGCATGGGGATCATTTGGAAGGTTATCAGCTAGGAGGGGGAAGGGGGAGAATGGAGAAATGGTGCAGGGATTAAGAAGCATAACTGATAGGAACAAAATAACCAGGGGAATGTTAAGGATAGTATAGGAAAGGGTGAAGCCAAAGAACTTAGACATAGAACCCATGGACAGTGAACTAAGGGGGGCTGGGATTGCTGGAGGAAATAAAGGTACTGGGCAGGAGGAAGCAAAGGGAAAAGAAATTGGGAGAACTGTAACAACGTAAGTCAATAAAATATATTTTTTAAAAATACATACCCAGTTCTTCATGGCCTCGTCCATTGGGAAACTCAGGCAGCTGCAGCACAATCATCCAGGCATCCTTGAGTAGGAAGACCCCTCCCCCACCTCCCGATAGCCAGAGAACCCCCTCCTATACAAGTTTTTATTTGAACATCTACTTTCATTTTCTTTGAGGTGGATGGTAGGTCATTGGTAATCCTTGGTTTAATTTGTTGAGGAACTGCCAAACTATTTTCCATAGTGGCCGTATAGAATTGGGAGCCAGCAGGTTTTCTTTCAGGATGTTAAAGATGTCCCTCCACTGAATCCCAGTTTGCCTTGTTCCTGACTAGAAATGGCACACCTTCTCTTCTCCATTAGTGTGGAGCGTTGAATCCACCTAGCCTGGACTGAGCTGGATTTAGGTTCAATGTTGCTATGGTTACCTTCAGTGCACCATAAGCTGTAAGTGTTCTGTCAGTGGGCTGCCTTTGCCTCTTGCTGGGGCTGAGGGTGAGAGCTGAAGTGCTGGTGTGCCTTTTCATGTGTTACTAGTCCACCCTCAGCTTTCAGCTGCTCCTGCCCCCTGGGGAAACAAGTGGGTCTCTTCTCTTGCCCTTCCCCTTTGCTGTAGACTGTTTACAATGTGGTGGGCTTATTCTGGGATATGAGAGAATTACTGTTATTTTGGTTCAGCTTCAGTTTTGGGGAGGCCCTGTATGCCTGGGCTTTCTTAGAGTTACTGCCCCTGATCAGAAGAAGACTTCTGTATTAGTGTAGGGTCTTAGCTTGAGAAAATTTTGCTGCTCCTATCCCTGGAATAGAGTTTTTTTTCTCCTCTGCCCCCTGCTACAGTTTGTCTCCACTAGTAGCTTAAGGCTTTTGCTTTGTGTGAGAGAAGGGCCCACGGGATTGCATGGGGTTTCATGCCTGTCCCCAGTATCTGTCAGTCACCTTCGGCCTACTAAGAAACCTGTCCAGTTTCCTTTCCTGACCCTAGACTTTCTCATGGACACCCAGGAGAGGCTAGTGAAAAAGGTTGCAGTGTCAGAAAATAGGGTCAGTAAGTGTGCATTTCTCTATGAATATATACAGGTGCCTTTGTCATTGCTAATTATCTATATTGATGGTTATATGGCAGTGACTCCTTATCCAAGAAGGACATGTCTTACGACGCACAGTGGATGACTGAAACTGTAACCAAGCAAAACAGGCCACTTGGTGCTTCCAATGTACATGACTCAACAATTAGTGTTGAAGGATACAGGTTTTTATTAACAAGGTTCCAACCTTTTGGGGGGTCTGAGAGCACTTCTACTCAGAGCCCTCTTCTCCCACAAGACCCAGAACTTCCCTTGCTCCCCAAAAGGCTGCAAGCCAAACCATGCCCAAGAAGTTACCCATTTCCTTATCTGTCCATTAGCCAGTCACACAAACACATCTCCATCCCCTCCAGAATGTGCACTTACGGGTTTCAGAGTTGCCATCCTTTTGCAGCAGCTCTGTCCTTCAGGATCTGGGGTGTGCTGTTTTCAGCCTCCATGTAGCAGTTCAGGAATCCATGTGCCATGTTTTGGGATTTTTATTAAGTCAAATTAGGGTTACTTGGATACAACAAGCTTTGTGATACCATGACGGTTGATCTGATAGTCAGCTACTGTGACCAGCAGGGAGGTAGCATGTACAGTGGGGAGCTGCTAGACAAAGGGATACTTCAGTCCCAGGCCAGAGGAATGGGATGGCTTGAGATTTTCTCACACTCCTCAGAACAGTGTGCAATTTAAAACTTTTAAATTGCTTATTTCTGGAATTTTCCATTTCATATTTTTGGACCATGATTGACAGCTGGCATCCAAAACCATGACCACAGTTCAATTCCTGTTGTTTACAAATGTAAATAATCTCAAAACATAAAATCTGAAAGGCAAAAGTCTTGTTTGTATTCAAGTTATTTCTTCATGAGCATTGTTGCATCTCCTCAAATTAACCTGTTAGATGCTGTGAGTCTTCGGTTTTCATCAATCATAATAGGAACAGGCGGTGGAGAAGCACTTATCTTATCCCTATTTAATGTATCATTCCCTTAGAAGCTGCTTAGAGCCTTAACAAGTACACATTAGGCTACCTTAAACTGCTAGAACTTTCTTATTTAGATAACTGATTGTAGATGAAGGTTTCTTAGCACATTCTAAACAGTTACTATGAAAAAAAATGTGTTTCATGTTAAATACTTTGCTCTGTTTCTGTCCCTATGGACATAGACTTACGAAGACTAGAGGTAACGCTATGCATGAGAGACCAGGTAAATCACTAGTCTTTGCATGTGTTCATCATACAAATAGTATCCAGAATTAGAAATTATTCAGATGATCAGTCTATTTTCATTTGTCTTGTTTTAAAATTTTAACTATATTTTTCTAATTTATTTTTGTAGACAGCTGATTTTACTTCTAGAATTATATAGTCCCAGAGATGTTTATGACTATTTACGCCCCATTGCTCTGAATCTGTGTGCAGATAAAGTTTCTTCTGTTCGTTGGATTTCTTACAAGTTGGTATGTCTTAAAATTTTTACAATTTTAGGTCAGCAAAGTATTTAATAAGATCACAGAATGAAGATATTGCTGACTTCTCCATGTTCATTCTCCTAGGTCAGTGAGATGGTGAAGAAGCTTCACACAGCAACACCACCAACTTTTGGATTGGACCTTATCAATGAGCTTGTAGAAAATTTTGGTAGATGTCCCAAGTGGTCTGGTCGTCAAGCCTTTGTCTTTGTCTGCCAGGTAAATGAAGACTTAGCCGTTTGTGACACATTTTTATATCTAGAACTAGGTTTATTCTTTCATCCTTACCTCTGTCAACACCTTCCTTATTCTTAAAGGACAGAACTTTGCCACCTGGTTGTTATAGGACCCTCTGTTCCTCATTTGCGTATCTGTCTGGTTTACCAAGTCCTCTGTGTAGTCCACTGAGCTATTTTTTTTTAAAATAATTAATTAATTTGTTTATTTTATTTTTTGAGAGAGGGGAAAGGAGAAGGAGAGAAACATCACTGTGTGGTTGCCTCTCACTCGTGCCCCCAACTGGGGACCTGACGTGCAACCTAATAATGTGCCCTGACTGGGAATCAAACCAGCGACACGTGGCTCACAGGCCAACGCTCAATCCACTGAGCCACAGCAGCCAGTGCACTGAGCTCTTTATAAAGCTGGCACATCCACAACAGTCCCCTAGAGGGCACTCGGGGGGGTCTGGACGATAGCACAGGTGTGAAAATGAATGTGATCAGGAACACTCCAGGTCTCTGTATCTCAGTGGGGATTTGTATCATTTTTGCTTTGAGTTCCCAAGTCCCTGGAATACTGGTTTAAAAAACAGTACTAAAATCTCTAGCAATTATGTTGTTACAAAAAGACTTTGTTAGCCAGTATTATGGCTTAGTTTGACTACATTGGCAAATCTAAAGCAGTGACTTCTTTTCCCCAGACTGTCATTGAAGATGATTGCCTTCCCATGGACCAGTTTGCTGTGCATCTGATGCCACATTTGCTAACCTTAGCAAATGATAGGGTTCCAAACGTTAGAGTGCTACTTGCAAAGACATTAAGACAAACTCTACTAGAAAAAGGTAGGTACACAACTCTTGGGAAAAGTGTCTGTGGTGGGAAGGAGATTCATAGACGACATGAACAGATAAGAATCTAAGCAGTATAATGTGTTCATAGAAAGAATATGATAGAATAATATAAGTTGTTCATAGTGGTTCTCTCTGTGGGAGGACACAGAAGATTAAAGGGTGAAGAAAGGCACTTTTAATTATTACCCTTCTGTCCTAGGTGAATTTTTTTATAATTTAAAACTTACTAGTTTGAAAATTGGGCATTCACTTATGACTATGAAAAATGACTGCCTTTGGAGTACTCCCCACCCCCCTTGACATCTGTTATGTTGTTTGGGGGCAGGAGGCGTGTTTGTTTCCTCCTCCTCTTCATTCATCAAGCAAATGACAAATGCTCCACGTTATTTCCTTGGATGCAGATTATAAGCTCCTCAAGAGTCAGGTGGTTTTATTTGTTGTAGTCCCCCCAAAATGCTTAATATCACTTGAATGTATGAACTCATGAATGAATCACATAAGGTTTTTTAATATACTTCAAAGGATATGAGTAAATGAATATGTCTTTTTTTTTTCTCCTTTGGAACTCATTTTTTTTTAATGGCAATTATAATAAAAATGGCTAAAGAAGACTGGTTTTCCATGTGTGTTTAGTATTTGGAATTGTTTTTCCTTTTACTGAGCTAATTAATAGCTATAACTAGTGTAAGTTTTAATGTATTTATTAGTTTCAGTGCCATTGATCATTATGAGATAGTCAATCAAGATATACCTGATAATTCTCTTACATCTGGGGATCTTTGATATAACAAATCATTTTGAGTTACTGTTTATAATTCAGCATACCTTGTGGTTTATACTTGTAGAAAAATCATTTTATAACTTGTAGAAAAATCATTTTATAATTACTAAGAACTTTGTATACCTAACAAAGCTGAGATATTAGACTGTTTGTAATCTGCACTTCTCATTTCCAGATTATTTCCTAACCTCTGCCAGCTGTCATCAGGAAGCTGTAGAACAAACCATCATGGCTCTTCAGATGGATCGTGACAGTGATGTCAAGTATTTTGCAAGCATCCACCCTGCCAGTACCAAAATCTCTGAAGATGCCATGAGCACAGCTTCCTCAACCTACTAGAAAGCTTAAACCTTGGTGTCTTCCCCGCTTCCTAAGAAGCTGAGGTTCGACACGTGCTCCACACATGTGTGATCTAGGACGCTTTGGGAAGAGAGACCTTCCTCATTTGCAGGCTGAATTGCAGATGCAAGTTGCCTACATCAACGCCAGGGATTTTAAGAGTCAAGAGAAAGTACAGTAAACACTATTATCTTATCTTGACTTTAAGGGAAAATAATTTCTCAGAGGATTATAATTGTCACCGAGGCCTTAAATCTTCTGTCTTCCTGACTGAGTGAAACTTGAATTGGCAGAGCATTTTCCTTACGGAAGGGATGAGATTCCCAGAGACCTGTGTTGCTTTCTCCTGGTTTTATTTAATGACTGATAGATGGAATTATAGCCAGAAGATGGCTGTGAGCCAGGATGTAAAAGACACCTTCAGTATTAGCCCTCACCGTTTCCCTGCAAGCAAGGACTTGTGCGGTTCTGTGGTTAGCTGCCCAGTCCAGCCCTAAGCATGAATAGTTTTTGATGTGTATTAATGGGAAAGGAGATCTTAAAAAATTCTTCCTAAGGGCTTGATGCTAACACTAAAGTAGAATATGATTTTAACTCATAAATGCAGCATATTGCTGTATGCATTTACAGAACATTTGCTGAGTTATCTATGTCCTGAATTTTTTTCATGCTGGTCATGACCTGAATGAAATTAGCACGTATACTGTACGTCAGGTGTTTTTAACTTGATCATGATCAGCTCCGAGGTGCAACTTTTTCTTCTTATACTGTACATATCTGTGACCTCTCTTAGGAGTGTTGCAGTCTTTAATCATGCTGTTTAAAACTGTGTGGCACAAGTTCTCTTGTCCAATAAAATTTATTAAGAAGACCTGTATAGAGAGATATATACCCTTTTGATTATTTTATAGTTATTTGCAAATAAATGCAATTTGTGACCTGTATTAATGATTTAGTATAAAATGGGAAAACTAGATTAAAATTTTGTCTTTTAACTAGTTTAGTAATTTCTTTGAAATGTGCACACGCCTCCTGGGCTGGGTTCTGTCCTGGCAGGTGGCAGGGGCATCCTGGGTGCTGTGCTCCCTGAGGCTGGTCCAGGTGTGGCTTGTTCTTTGTCAGGTGTGTTATGATTAGTGGCAGCCAGTTCTGAGGTTGGCAAGGGCTGTTGGATCCTTGCTAACGTGCAGCTTTTGTTACACAAAATCTTCCAAGGGAAAAGAAATGGGCTTCCGGAGGCGGTTAAAAAAGCAAGCAAATATAGAAGAAAATTGTTGATTCAACAGTTCCTTGATATTTCCCAGGAGGCAAAAACAAAAACTGCAGAACAGTTCATACTCAAACTATTAACTTCACAATAGAAAAACAATTATGTCCTCATAGGGACTAAAGACTGGCAACTAATCTTAGGAAATATTCTGAATATTTTAGGATTTTTGAATAACCAAGGTGAAGAGAACTGCCTTTTTCTCAGCCCATATACTTGGTCATTGCCAGGTGTCCCTCCTCCCCTCCACACACAGGCTCCTTCCTCACCATCCTGCCTGACTCCTAGCTCTTGGGATGCCACGTGATCTCTGCTGCCCCTCCCCTTGTCAGAGAGAACTGTTTGTGAGCTTTCAGAGTGTCCCCAACTGACTGAATTTATCCAGCCAGAGGACTTCCTATTTGACCGCTTGTGGAGTGGCCTGAGGCTCACCCTTTTTTGCCAGGTCTTAGGGATATTTCTGTGGTGCCGGACCACTGTTGTTTTTAGAGCCTTCTAAATCTGAAATGGACAAGTGCCGAGATCCTGGGAGCACCATCAGGTTAGCGCTCTAAGAAATGCCCAGGCTGCCAGCATCTTGCCAGGGAAAACTGTTCTGGGCGACTTAGTCTGCTAGGCAGGCGCTGGGTGCACTGCTTGTTGCTGATTATTCTCAGACCTCTTAGGGTCCAGATCCCACTTTCTATGGGTATGAGTATTTCTCGGCACACTACGAGCTGAATGTCCTGTCCCGTCCAGTGTCAGCTGTCCTGGGGAACATGGAATGCCTGAAACACCAGGTGTGTGTGCTTAGTGTATTGGGGAGCATTGGAGCAGTGCTCCGAGGAGGGGTGACAAGGTTTTAAACTGATCATCTATAGGAAGGAGCGCTGTGTCACAGGCTCCAGGAAAGTGATCATTTCCATGTATGGTAACATTTCTTTAAATTCCATGGGAGACAGAGAAGCAGTGAACAAAAGGGTGGAAAAGAAGGACCCTCCCAACAACTCAGCCAAGCAAATGGCCTCTTTAAACTGAATAATCCTGACTCAAACCAGAGGAAAAGCTGAGTCTGGAAATAAACATGAGTAAGCAGGACTTTGTGGTTTTTGTTGTATTTTTGAATTTCTACCATAAGCCGTTATAAACTCATCATGCTAGATGTAGAACTTCTAGTAGAACCACTAGGAGGAGCTAGCCATGGGGGAGAGGTGCCAGCCGGAGGAACGGGGTTGGCTGGGTTTAATGTGTCCAAATGTGCCTCACACCATGACCTGTCCATGGATGGACACAGTGGGGGCTCCACGAGGAGGGTGGCCAGGCCCTTCATGGTTTTCAAGTGACCTGGATAGGTCAGGGCCTGCAGATTCATGTATTTCCTTCCCACTAGAAAACCAGATGGCATTTTAGGTGACGGTGGGAAAGGAGGCCCAACTCAAATCCCTCCATCAGGAACTCCAAAACAGGTAATTTTGTGATCCCTTGAATAGGAATGTTTTTACCCGATGGAGGTTTTCACCTAGAGAACATTTGAGTGTAAACACAAAAATTCCAGCAGTGATGTTTTGATACATTTTCTGTGAACTCCATGAAACCAATTTAATTTCTGAATCCATTTTCTATAGTGAATTATTAAACTAGTTTTAGTTTTATCTTATAGAAATTACTTTCCTTAGGTATTCTTTTCCTAGAAAACTTGACAAATATTCCATTCAATGATCAGATTTTAGTTTATGTGACATTATACAGTGCTGTTATAGGTTTACTTCTACCAAGGTTTATTTTTTAGATCAAATTTTGCTGATTTAAATTTGGTAAGATTTGTTATTTGGAGTTTTTAGTCAGTAATTTTAGCGTATGAACCTTTCACACTGATTAGCCTTTTTTTTTAAGGTTTTATTTATTTTTAGAAAGAGGGGAAGAGAGGGAGAGAAACAAATTGATTGGCTCTTTGCACATGCCCCAACTGGGGACCTGCCCTGACCAGGAATCAAACTGGCAACCTTTTGCTTTGCAGGACGCCGCCCAACCTGCTTAGCCACACCAGTCAGGGCCCATTATTTTGATATCTTAACTTCAACAGCACAGTAATCAAAGATTTTTAAAGCCTCTAATATTTGTATTTTTTTCCCCTCAGTTGCAAATGAATGCTTTAAGATACATTCAGTGTCAACTGCCCACACAGTATTGTGACAGGGTCATGACCACAGCAGCTGTGATGGCAGCACCAGTTGCTGAACCCAAAGCCTAGGACATAGAGCAGAAGCTTTCCTGCAGGTCAGGTCCCGGAAGCAGCGAGGGCCAACCAGGTACAGCAGGGTCATAGAATTAGTGTAGTTGCCCACTCCAGCTGCCCAGATTGCTCCAATGGGCTGTCTTTAATAGCCGCTTCAATTTGTGACCAAATAACATGCAGCCATAGGCATCAGCATCAGAACATGTGCATGTGCTTAGCAAGTACACCATACTTAAACTGGGGCAAGGAGCCAAATCTGGTTAATTCTAAATCCTTCCTTCTCCCCAGTTCCACCTACTTGATAGTCAGCTTTAAATTACACTGGATCCTATTCTGTGTCTCTCAAGTAATAGTAACTGATGTATACAGTACTTAGAATCATTTAAGCATTTG
This sequence comes from Furipterus horrens, assembly GCF_987537825.1. Classification (NCBI taxonomy): domain Eukaryota; kingdom Metazoa; phylum Chordata; class Mammalia; order Chiroptera; family Furipteridae; genus Furipterus; species Furipterus horrens. The sequence goes on along the minus strand of NW_028327178.1, from coordinate 51,214,400 downwards.
TAGTAGGTATTATCAGCCCAGTTGCTAGCTGAGAAACTATGTCAGCATAGCCAGGCCTAAAAAATAAAGATATAGGAGAGAAAAGCCAGAAAAGGGTTATGTTGCTTTAGGCAAAAGGACTCAAAAATCCCCTCAACCCCACCCCCACCCCCCAAAACAGGACTCTCAAATATAATCGGATTGCATGGGACATCCTTGTACTCAAGTTAGTCACTGTGGCTCTTAAATTCAAATAGAACAGGGTGTCTATTTCACATGATGACCCCAAAGTAAGGTTAGCCTAAGTCAAGAGATTGAACCCAGGGAGCTATATACCACTTCTCCTTGGGTCTCATCATCCCTGGAGGAGCTGTGTTTGGGCCACTGCACCAACTAGGCCCAAGTTAATGTTTCATCCAGAAAATTTACCACTCCCTCTATACTACTGGCTCCCTGCTTATGAAGGCTGATAGCAGAGGTCATTGGCACAATCTGAATAACAGTGATACATTTTTTTCATTCCCATGTGACAAAAAATTATTGGTGCAACCTTTTCAGAAGGGTACACACACCCACCCAAAGAGATGGCTTTTGCTTTCTCTATTGTAGCTGGACTTGTCAGCAGTTTCTTGCCTTTTGTTGGAGCTGTGGCACTCTGGTTCAGATGGGAATCATACTTGTTTATCCTCCCCTATGTCCATCTATTTTGAACCCATTGGAACTTTGGTTCCAGGGTACCTGCATAGACACTGCTACATTCCCTTTCAGTCTCGGGGTGTGGTGACGATGTAGACAGTAACAACCACCTACAGTTACACCACTGCTCTGAGCCTCAGTTTCCTGTTGTGAAAAACAAGACAGTAAGCCCAACGTGAAGTTGCTTATGCTAATAAAGCCCCTCATCACCAAACTAAGACAGTCCCAGCTCTCCCAGAAATGGAATCTGAAACCAGTCACTCAGGAATCACCAGATCAGCATTAGTTAGGTAATCCGCCTGACAGATCCCTGTCAAGGAAAGCCACGTTGCAGTAACCAACCTGCTTTTTCTGCCAAGCTGGGCCAGCCCACTTGCGCATCATGCTAGAAGGGCAAAACTCACTTTCCACTGGAACCAGGATATCACTCATGGAAGAAGTTGCAGACCCAGTCAGCTGGGTTGTGCAAATGTGCTCATTCAGTGGCAAGCACTGGTTTAGGTGGGGAGGGTGGAGGGTGCTGCTGTGAACCCTAGTGGGCACGAACTCTGCCTGGGTGAGGAACACAAAGTGAGTTAAAACATTTTTTTCACTTTGGGACCTAAAGAAATATCAAACCAACTCCTTGACAGCCATAGAGCTATTTCAAAGAAAAAAATCATACAAAAAATGAGAAGCATTTTTTTTCTCAAATGGCTGTTGAATTTATTTGCTTGATCAATAATAGTCCTGGCAAAAATTAGTTAACCAACACTGAGACAACTGTAATGAAATACTAAATTTTAAAAATTCATGACACCTTGATAGAAATTAAGAGTTTACACAAACAAAAAGAAACCTCCAATGTTGCCAGCAAATATAAAATAAATGTAATATGACCAACAGGACAGCAAGAAGGCTTTTTTTAATACATTTATATTTGACACCTGACCATATTTTCAGTCGCCATAATATCATCTCTCCAGGTTTAAAAAAATAGTATGCTGATTTCTATAACAAAGCTTTTTTTGGTACAAAAATCAAATAATGGCCAACAAGTCACAACAGTGCAATAGGCAGAGGATAAAAATCGCATCAAACAGGTGATGAAAATAAATACTAACTAGGAGGAGGAGAGGACAGAGCCCTCATGGGGGGTTTGTTTCCATCACCTTGACTGTGTGTCTTCACAGCCATGAGAGTTGATCTACCTCATGGGTGCCATTTATTCAGGCAGAACAAATTGTGAGTGAACAAAGGTGCCCAAGAGTTGGCCTCCCAGAACCCTCAGGTCACCAGGGAAGTTGCAAAAGCAAGAAAATGGGGTTGCGGATCACAGCTATCATTAAAAGGAATTCCTTTTTCTATTGCTCAGTCTTGTCAATAGGAAGTCCATCGGCAGTTTCACTAAGACGAGTGGAAAATTGAGAACTTCTGTTTAACATCATATATGGCTTATTCAGGCAAAGAGAAGTTTACATTCTAGCCCAAGCAAGCAATCTAAGTCATTCTGTTTTTAATGGAAGGTCAGTCACATACAAGATTTCTGGTTTAAGAAATAGATTCTTTATGTGGATTCCTTAGGTCAAGGAGGCTACCTTGGACCAGCCTAGTGAAAAACATTTGCTAATCAATAGCAATGAGAACCTGGAGGAGTCAGAAGGAACAAGGTGGCCCCTCCTCCACATTGGGCCAGGCTGCACCAGGGCTGGAAGGCCAGTGCAGCTCTGTCTGCGACCAACTAGGCCACCCTGGTGACTCAGGCTTAAGGAAGGACTGTGTTTTAGGATTGTCAAAGGAGAGGGTGACAAATGTGAGTAAAGGTAACCTCGTAAAAGCCATCCTGGCCAGTCAAGAAATATGAGGCAGCTCCCCATGATATAATCTGCACCAAAAAGGTATAAAAGGCACAAGCAAGAGTGACAAGGTAAGCAGTGACCCTGGAGGGTGAGTCTGTGGGGCGAGCCACAAGGCAGGAAGAGTATTTACCTTGTTTGGTTCCTCCCCTTGAATGAGAGAGATCCTGATTCTGCCGTAATAAAAAAGCAAAGATGATTTTTTGGTTTAAAAAGCCACTCAAGGGTTAAAATAGTTACTTTAAGTTAACAAAGAAAATTAATCTTCAAATAAGCTGTCTGGAAAACTCATGTCTCCTATAAGCCCACAATTCGTCCACTGCTTTTTCCTTCCCCTATAACCTGAGCCTGACACGGAGAAGTCATATGTGTGAAAGATGGAAGAGTCTCTAAGAAAAGATATCTTTACAGAATGTACAGCAGAGAGTTGTGCACTCTGACTCTCGAGATTACAGTAAGATGCACAGGTCTCCTTAGGTCTGGTGGATTCCATGACCCACAGGATGCTCAGATGGGTGTCTCCTTCCTGTCTCTGCTTGGTGACGGCTTGGCCTGCTCCTTGCCTGCCTTTGGCTGCTCTTTAGCTGCTTTTGTCTCTGGGGCATTGTCTCTAGGCAGCTGGACAGCACCTCCACGCCTCTCAGGCTCCTCATTGTCCTGTGCCTGCGGCTCAGACTTGGCACGCTGCAGCTGGAGCAGGCGGAGCTGCACACGCAGCTCAATGATGGCCTCTCGCTCTTCATGGATTGCTTGATTCAAATGATTGTTCTTTATCTTGAGAAATGACAGAAAAGAGTCATTGTCACTCAAGGTCAAAATGACAGTGATTTTGGAGCAGAGGACAGTTAGCAAGGGTATCTATCCTACATAAGAATTTATTTGTGTTTTAGTCAATTTAGTTGCGAAGTGGAAGATACGAATGTGAACATGCAACTGAGGAACATAAAAATTCAAGTATAAACTCTTCCTAAATACAAGAGTAAGCATATCTGAAAACCACAAATGTACCAATAGAAAACAATTATTTTAATAAATTGAGGTTTCTAGGGTCTTAAAATAGATTTATGTTTTGAACTGGCCCCTGACTAGCCCTTAAATAAGGAAAAGATCAAAGTGACTAATAATTGGAGAAATTAGTGACAGGACAAAAACCAAGATTTGTCTCAAAAGTGGATGTCCCTTGTCTTTTGTGAAAAGCATTACTTTACATCTGAACTGTGCTTAGTCAAACCACAGAAAACTATCAGTTTTAAATTATGTACACTAGTTGAGAAAGTTGAGGTAACTCAAAATAGCTAATCCCAAACCGCCACCAACCTTCCTCCGTGGCAGACTGCTGGCTACACAATGCACCCTTCCTTCCTCCCCAGGTGGCATTTCCCAGCCTCGTTTGCAGCTAAGTCCATTCGACTGAGCTTTGCTAACAGGGTAGGAGTAGAAGCAATAGGTTCTACTTGTGCTTCTTGCCCTTGACAACTGGTATTCCTTGATTCCTTTTCCCCTTCCTGATGACTAAGAGTACACAAGACTTAGAGCAGCCATTTCAGACCCCAACTGGAAAAAACCTGTTTGGAGGATGGCAGACTTAAATGTCTCTAGATGAGATATAACTATCTTGGTTCAAATCATGAGAGTATTATCTCTGTATAGCAAGTACTATAATTCTATTTTTTCCTACTTAGGATTTTAATATGATCTGTAAAATATTAAGAAAGCAAAATAAAGTGCCAACATGAGAACTTTCTAAAGAATGGAAGCTACCTGGTTGAGACCGGGCGGCCTAGGTCTCAACCACTGCTCTGATGCTCCCACCACATCCTGGTTCATAGTGAGTATCTTGACCTTGAGTCTCAGTGTGCAGCCTCTGTGAACTCTGTCCACAGGTTCTATGGAGAGGACTTTTGTGGCTAGTGGGTTTTGTAAGGAATCTGTCTACTTTTCTATGAGGTAGGTAGTTCTGGTTTGCTGCAGCAGCTGAATGCAGTGAGGGAAACAAAGCTGTTTCACTGTTCTTAGATTTCTTTCTAAGAACAAAATGGCTTCTCTCTCAACACTTAGGTAAAACATCTGGAGATAATATTTTATTTAGGGTAAAAAGGGAAATTCTGATCAAAATCATTTAATTTTGTTTTAACCACACAGTTGTCTCCCAGTTTCCTAGGGCCAAATTTACTCTCACCTGCTGCTTTATAAGTTAAGGACAGAGAGAAAAGTTGGTCCCTTATTTCTCCTAGGGGGAAGTTCAGGAGGCTTTTCCTTCTTGCACTAGCATTTCTTATTTCTGTTCATGTTCTCCGGGAACAAGACCAGATCATTCGAAGCTGCTCAAATGGGCCCAGTCAAGTGAGGTTCACCTTTAAGTGGAAGAAAAAGGTCTGTGTGGTACACTGTAGTCAGGAAAAACCACCACACCTCAGGGACAGCTTGACAAGGCCACACCTGTGCCACCTGCTCAGCCAGCAATTACCTTGAGTCCTGCATGCTCTTTAGTAAGACTCCTCTCTACTCAGTCTCCCCAGTTACTAAGGAAGAAAAAAATTATAAGGGGAAATACATAGTTGCTACAATTTTCTAGAGTTAGTGTGATTTTTGGTTATTTTCCCCAAAAACTCACTTCTAGCTCTTCATTCTGTCTCTGTAAATCTTCCAAGATGATTTGAAGCTCCTCTTCATCTTCACTCTCACTTTCACTTTCAGAGGAGTATTCTTCTGTTTCACTTCGACCATGCTGCTGACGACTAGAAGGTGAGAGGTCAAAACAAACTTTACAAATAACTAGAGAAAAGTTTGCTTGTCTGTTACCTCCCTTCTTTCACATTTACTGGTTTTCACAAGTCTATTTAATATAACATTTTTAACACAAGAAACTTAGGATGATTAATTTTGCATGCCTAATTCTTTTATATGAAAGTCTGAGAGCTGAAACCATTATGCACATAGTTAAGTAAACATTTTTGGAAATTTCAAAACCCCTGCCTTTCCTTTACCTCTGAATTTCAGCAATCTCAGCTCTGAGGCGTTCAATCTCCTCTTTTTCTGAGGCAATCTGTCGGCGCAGAAACTGCTCCATGGCTAGAAGCTCTTCCTGTTCAGTCAGAATCTCATTCTCCTAAAATAATGATCATGGTGAACACCTTTGAGAGTATGAGTCTGGGAAATGTTATTCGGGGGGGGGGGGGGGGGGGAACCTCCTATATTGACTTGAATTCTTTAGCCCAATACACATTACACAGAAGTTACTGGAAAGCTTGTACTGCACAACCATAAAACATCCTGTGTCCTTTTTGTCAAGAAAAGGCTCATTTGAGAAAAAGTAAACTAAGTTACTTGGGAGGAATGATTACATTTTTCTCAAGACAGAAAATGCCACTTAGGAATCCATGTTTTCATTTTGCAAAGGCTCCTACATGGCTAGCGTACTGGGCACAAGCCAAAGTGCAAGTTTTTGCTTCCCAGTCCTTCCTGAATGCCTTCCCACTTCTCAATAAAGGGAGTCTCTTTTAGGGACAAGGTGGCCTCCAGTGGTGTCACTGAGAGAAGAACCCAGGAGATGTACAGCTGGTGTTGGCATCACCTTCAAGCAATTGCTTGAAGGGAAAATGTTCACAGAAGAAATTTCTTCTTACCACAAGCCACCATCCTCCTCAAACCATGTCCCCAGAGACAATATTCAAATAGTAAGTATTCTGCTTTAACAGAATATGCATTTCTAAAACTGACTGAATCATCAAAGAGGAAAATCCCTATCTGCCCAAGATCTAGCTTCCAACATAAAGAACAAACACAGACAAACTGGGAAGGTAACAAGAGATATAAGGCTATAGAAATGAGAGCTAGAGGCAAACAAAGGTCTACAGCATTTCCTTCCAAACTAACAGGTCCCAAGAGGATGACTACTTGTGAAGAAACTGAAAGACACAATGGTCAGGTTCTAAAGTGAACCACGCAAGGCCCCCGATGTGCATGAGGTCTCTCTCAGAGATGGAATATGCAGTATTTCCCTCGTGTTTTTAAACTGACATTTTTATGCTCCCAAAAAAACTAAATTAAAAACTTCTGAAATAAAGCCATAATCTGGGACTTCATTCTCTCTTCATTCTACTAGGCAAAATAAGTATTTTTCAGAAGAGACAGGAAATGACTAAAACAGGCTCTAGGTATCCTACATACATGAGTTTCAGGGGGCAGACTATGCTGTTAAGAGCCTAGACTTTCACTCCTTACAGGTTAAACTCTGGGAATTTCTAGAACAGACTAAGGTTGACTTGAGAAATTCAAAAAGGAAGAAATGAGCGCATTTTCAGCTCTATTCCTGGAATAGACACTCAAGAGCTATTTGTCAAATCAATGAATGAAAAAGAAAACAAATCATCAACAATGTATTTTCACCTGCAAAGAATAAAATCAAAATATCTAGTGATATCTAATGAGGTGGGGAGCTCTGGTTTGCCCAGGTGTTACTTGTTTCATATCAGTGACATTGGTTTTTAATTAATATTTATCTTAATAACATTCTGTAATAAATAATACTAGACATGTTTTAAATATTAAAATCCAATCTCATTAATATGAAACAAGTAACACTAATCTGATAATTAGGAAAATAGTTACAACTCAGACTGGTGTGGATAAAAGAGATTAGGTAAAGCATCTAGAATAGTGTCCAAAAAGAAGCAATCAATCATTCAGTAGAAACTAATTCCTCGAGGAGACTTCTGGCCAAGATGGAGACCTAGATTGACATGCTCTGTCTCCCTCCACAACTAAGAAGGAATACAACTACTGCAATACCAGAAATAACCAGAACTTCCAGAAAATAAATGGAAGTCCAACATATGAAGTTATAAAGAAGTGGTGTTCATCCAGATGGGTAGGAGGGACGAAGCCAGGGTGGAGAGGCCAAGCTGTGCTGGCAGTGGCAGCAGTGGCGACAGCGGCAGGACAGAGGTAAGCACAGACAGCTGTATTTAAGGGGAGGCGATAAGCGCTGGGGCGCACCCCCAGCTGCAGACCAGACCCATCAGCTTGCGATTCCAATGCCAGGGAAGACATACCCGCACTGCCTTAAACTGTGAGGCCCTGAGGGGATAGGGACAGAGGAGGAGGCTCCTGGTCTCTCAGCAGAGAGTGAACAGCAGGAATCCATCTTGGACCCCCACCCCCACAGAAAATGCCACAGTGTGGTGGGAAGGGTTGACCAGCCATGATGAGTGCACAGGGATCTGCCCCTATAGCATAGGAGGTGTGACAGCATCACCCAGGAAGCAAAGGTAAACACAAAACTGTCAGGATGGCACAGATCATGATAGACATCCCAGTGACGCAGCTGACCAGACAGCAAATTTCTAATCTAACAAAGCAGCAGACAGGAAATCTTTCTGAGGCACAGTTCAGAGCTTTGCTATAAAAATGCTTACAGACCTAACAGCAAATCTTAAGACACAGGGAACGAATGAAGGCTAGTCCTGCTGAAATGAACAAAAACACATACAAAATTAGTGGTGAGGGAAAGAAAACCAGGGATCAAATCAACAAATTGGAACATAGGGAAGGAACAAACAGTCAATTAGTGCAGAAAGAGGAAACAAAAAGTGAGGAAAATGAGAAGAGACTCAGAAACCTATGGGACAGCTATAAGCGGGCCAACATCTGAATCATAGGGTTGCCAGTAGGTGAAGAAGAAGAACTAGATATGGAAAAATTATGTGAAAAAATAATGAAGCAGAACTTTCTTAACTTGGAGAAGAAAATAAGACTTACAGGTCCAGGAAGCACAAAGAGTTCCAAATAAACTGGATCCAAGAAGAACCACACCAAGACACATTATAATCAAAATGTCAAAAATTAAGGATAAAGAGAATCTCAAAAGCAGCAAGAGAGAAGAAGAAAATTATGTACAAAGGGGTCCCAACAAGACTGTCAGCTGATTTCTCCAAAAACCTTCAACCATGATTACTCTATCCAGCGAAGCTGTCATTCAGAATAGAAGGGCAGAGGAAGTGCTTCCAGGACAAAGTAAAACTAAAGGATCCAAACCACTGTTATATGAAACGTTAAAGGGACTTGTTCAGGAGAAAGAGAATCAAAACTATGAACATTAAAATGAAAACTGTATCACAACCACTAACAACAGAAGCTAGGGAACCGAAACAAAGGCAAACTAAGTAGGCAACAAGAGTGTGAAAAGAATTATAGGTATGGGGAACATTATGGGGGGAGGTCAGTAGGGAGGGGGAAAGAGAGGGAGATGGTACAGGAATTAAGAAGCACAGTAGGAAGGAGTGGGGTAGACAGGAAGATGTTGAGAAGAACTATATGCCCAACCAATGGGCATGGACTAAGTGAGGTGGGACAACTGGTCACTGGGTGGAGGGGAACAAAGGGAAAAGAAATTGGGACAACTGTAACAGCATAATCAATAAAGCATACTAAAAAAAGAAAATAAAAAAAAAAACTAGTTTCTCTAGCTGAACATTTAAACAAGACACGGGGTGGAGCAAAAATAGGTTTATTGTTGTTCATATGGAAAACACAGTAATTAATACATAATAATAGAAAAATAAATTCTGTGTTTCACATACAACTATAAACCTACTTTTGCCCACCCTGTATAAAGATAGAGCAAACAACAGGCAGAGTCTCTCTAAAACCTCGAAATCATCTTACAAGTTTGGTTAAAAGACTCACACTTCTGTAGTTGAGCTTATCATTATAAGATGGCCATTAAGGATCCTGAATAACCAATGGGTCAAAGAAATAATCGAAACAGTATCTTGAGACAAAAATTAAACTGGAAACACAACACACACTTATCAGATGAATAAAATTAAAAATGAAGGAGGAAACATTACTACTGATACCAAAGGATTATACAAGACTACAATGAATATTTATACTCCCAACAAATTGGATAATTTAAGAGAAAATAGATATATTCTTGGAAACATAAAACCTACTAAGACTCAGTCATGAAGAAACAGAAAATCTGAACAGACCAATAATGAGTAAGGAGATTAAATCAAAAATCAAATCTCTCAGCCAACAAAAAACCCTGACCAGATTGCTTCTCAGGTGAATTCAACCCAACATTTAAAGAAGTAATGCCAATCCTTCTCAAACTCTTTCAGAAAACTGAAGAGGCAACATTCCCAAAGTCATTTTACAAGGTCATTATTACCCTCATACCGAGAGCCAGACGAGGACACTACAAGAAAATAAAAATACAGGCCAATCTCCCTGATGAACAGAGATGTAAAAATCCTCAACATACTACCAATCCAAATTCAACAGCACATTAAAAAGATCAGATACCATGATCACCTGGAATTTATCTCTGGGACACAAGGATGGTTCAACATACTCAATAAATGTGACACTCCACATTACAGAATGAAGGTAAAAACTATATGATCATCCCAACAGGTGCCAAAAAACATTTGACAACATTCAACTGGAAATCCTAGCCAGAGTGATTAGACAAGAAAAAGAAATAAAAGATAACAGAATTGGCAAAAAGTAAAATTGTCTCTGTTTGCAGATGATCATGATCTGACATAAAGAAAACCATTAAGACTCAACCAAATAATTGTTAGAACTAATAAACAAATTCAGTACAGTTGGAGGGTACAGAATCAACATTCAGAATCAGATGCATTTCTATACACTAACAATAAACTATCTGAAAAATAAATTAAGAAAACAACTTATAATAGCATCAAATAAAATACTTGTAATAAATTTAATAAGGTGAAAGATCCACACACTGAAAACTATAAAACACTGATTAAGGAAATTGAAGGTATAAATAAATGGAAAGATGTCCCAAGTTAATGGATCAAAAAATTATATTACTGAAATGTCAATACTACCCAAAGCAATCTACAGATTCAATAGAATCTCTATCAAAGATCCAATGGTGTTTTTCACAGAAATAGAAAAACAATCCTAAAATTCATACAGAATCACAAAAGACTGATAAGCAGCCAAAGCAATCTTTAAAAAATTAACCAAGTTGTAGGCATCACATTACCTGATTTCAAAATATACTACATAGCTATAATAATCAAAACAGCATGGTAATGATATATAACCAGGAATATAGAACTAATGGAGCAGAACAGAGAGCCCAGGAATAAACCTATACATTTATGGTTTGATATTTGACTAAGATTCCAGGAACACCAAATGGGAAAAGAACAGTCTCTTCAAGAAATGACGTTGGGACTTTCAGCCAAGATGGAGGCATAGGTAGACACGCTTCATCTCCTTCCACAACCATAATAAGGATGACATCTACCTCAAAACAAAAAACAACCAGAACTACCAGAAAATCGAACGGCAGGGAAGTCCAACAAACAAAGATATAAAGAACTAATAATACTCATCCAGACAGGAAGGAGGGGCAGAGAGAATGTTGTGTGGTGACTGCAGCAACAAGACAGTGGCTGTGGCGAGTTGGCAGAACGATCAGTCACACAATATAAAAGCCAGGATGGACACCTGAGGAGTGGTCCCAGTGCCAGGCCAGACCACGCAGCTCAAAGTTCCAGTGCCAGGGAAAATAAAGCCTCATTGCTTCTAGTTGTGAAAACCAGTGGGGTTGGGGTTTCGAAAGAAACTGCCGATCTCTCAGCAGAGTCCATTTCGAGGGCCCCCATGGTCCTAGGACGTATGCAAACTCACCCACTCTGGGAACCATTACCAGGACAACAGCTAGAGGGGTGCCAGTAGCATATGGGAAGCAAGTAAAGTGACTGGAAAGGGGGCGAGTGCCAAGTAAGAGTCATTGTTCCCTTTCTGACCTCACCCCAACATACAGCGCCACAGGGTGATGAAATGGGTCGCCCAGCGCTGATGAATACCTAAGGCTCCACCCCTTACAATGTAACAGGTGCAGCAGTTCTACCTAATACACAGAGGCAAACACAGGTAGCTGTCAAGTTGAGAGACAGAGAAGTATGGCCCAAAAGAGGGAACAGATCAAGGCTCCAGAGGGAGAACTAACCGACGAGGAGATAGCGAACCTAATAGCACAGAGTTAAAACACCGGTGATAACAATGCTCACAGAAATGACTGAATACAGCAAATGCATAAGGGAAGAAGTGAAGGCTATATTAAGTGAAATGAAGAAAAATCCACACGAAACCAATGGTGAAGAAAAGAAAGCCAGGGTTCAAATCAACAATTTAGAACATAAGGAAGAAATGAACTGTAACCAGTACAAAATGAAGAAACAAGAATTGAAAAAAATTAGAAGCTTAGGAACCTCTGGGACAACTTTAAACATATCAATGTCCGAGTCATTGGAGTGCCAGAAGGAGAAGAGGAAGAGCACGAAATTGAAAACTTATGTGAAAAAATAATGAAGGAAAACTTCCCGAATTTGGCGAAGGAAATAGACATACAAGTATAGGAAGCACAGAGAGTCCCAAAGAAGTTAGACCCAAAGAGGACCACACCAAGACACATCATAATTAAAATGCTAAAGGTATAAAGGTATATAGAGAGAATCTTAAACGCAGCAAGAGAAAGAAGAGTTACCTACAAAGGAGTTCCCATAAGACAGTCAGCTGATTTCTCAAAAGAAACTTTGCAGGCAAGAAGAGACTGGCAAGAAGTATTGAAAACAATGAAAAGCAAGGACCTACAACCAAGATTACTCTATCCAGCAAAGCTACAAAATAGACAGGGGGATGTTAAGAATAGTTAAGTAAATGGAGAAACCAAAGAACTTATATACATAACCCATGGACATGTACCAAGGCAGTTGGGGATTGCTGGAAGGAAGGGAGGTACCAGGCAGAAGGGGCAAAGGGGCAAAAAACTGGGACTAATGTAACAGCATAATCAATAAAATATACTTCAAAAAATCATTTAAAAAATAAAAAGAAAGAAATTATGTTGGGACTTATGGTCAAGATGGCAGCATAGGTAGACAAAGGTCATCTCCTTGCACAACCACATCAAGATTACAACTAAAACAGAACAACCATCACCCAAAACTACCAGAAATAAAATTGAACAGAAGTCTGATATCTATGGAATTAAAGAAACCACATCCATCCAGACTGGCTGGAGGGGTGGAGACACAGAATGGTATGATCGCACATCCACATGTGGTGGATACAAATTCAGGAGGGTACCTCGGGAGCAAGGGTTCCCAGCCCCACACCAGGGCCACCAGCCAGAGTACCAGTGCCAAAAGGATAAGTCACCATAACTTCTGGCTGCAAAAAACATAGGTGGGATTGAGTCGGTGGAAGGAACTGCCGGAGTACCAAACTGTTCTCCTTAAAGAACCCACACAGGGACTTAGACTCACTCCCTCAGAGTTCCAGCACTGGCGTGCGGCTTAAAAGACACCAGTGCATTAGATAGAGAAACTGGTGTGTCTAGCATCAAGGAAAGTCCTGGAGAACATTTCTCCCAAACAGAAAGATGGGCAGAGGTCATTGTTCCTTTTCTGAGCTCTCCCCTGACAGAGCCACTTGGCCTGCAAGAGAGTGCCATACCTGAGATTACATCACTTGGCTAAAATGTTTGCGCCAACCTGGAGATCCCTTGAGACTCTGTCCCACTCAACTTACTGGCCCACCCAAACTGTTAACCAGGACTTTTCCATATAAATGACTAGTCTTGCCTCCTGCTTCGCAACTTCCTAAATCCTATCAAACAAGCAACAGCTGGCCTTAGGTGCCCTCAGACCTGGTACCTCTTGCTAAGTGGCCTAGGCCTGGCACTAGCAGTAGGCAGCCTAGATTCACAGCTTGGCTTCACTTGGGAATCTCCAAGCCCAGCACAAGTAGCAGCCATCTCAGATTGCTTTATAGCTCAGGCAGGATGGCCCTGAGCAGAACACAGGTAGGGGCTGACTTTGGCCTGAACCCAGGAAACCCCAGAGCCCATATATCCAGTGCACAGCTACAGACCACATCAAACTACCACCATCCAGCCCCTGCACAGCCGGTCCTTCACAAAGGGCAGATGTTGGTGATCAATGGTAACCGCCAGTCCTTGCAGCTGACTGGACTGGGTAAATCCTTCCTATTGACCTTTCAACAGCAATCAAGGCTCAACTACAAAAGGAGGGTGTACTCAGCCCACATAAAGAGTGCACCTCGAGTAGCCAGCATGGGTGATAGGGGAGGCTATGTCACTGGACCCTACAGGACACTTACTACATTAGGCCACACTACCAAGACAGGGAGTCATAATAGCTCTACCTAATACATAGAAACACACACAGGGAGGCTACCAAAATGAGAAGATAAAGAAACATGTCCCAAATGAAAGAACAGATCAAAGTTCCAGAAAAAGAACTAAGCAAAATGGAGATAGGCAATCTATCAGATGCAGAGTTCAAAAGACTGGTTATAAGGATGCTCAAGGAACTTAGGACCTCAACAGCAGAAAAAAGATCCAGTCAAAAATGAAGGATACACTAATTGAAATAAAGAACAATTTACAGGGAAACAACAGTAGAGTGAATAAAGCTGAGAAACAAATCAATGATTTGGAACATAAAGAAGCAAAAAACAACCAATCAGAACAACAAAAGGGGGAAAAATCCCCAAAAAATGAGGATAGTGTAAGCAGCCTCTGGGACAACTTCAAGCATGCCAATATTCACATCATAGGGGTGCCAGAAGGAGAAGAGAAAGAGCAAGAAATTGGAAATCTATTTGAAAAAATAATGAAAGAAAACTTACCTATTTTGTGAAGGAAATTGACACGCAAGTCCATGGAGCACAGAGAGTCCCAAACAAGATGGATGCAAAGAGGCCCACTCCAAGACATATCATAGTTAAAATGCCAAAGGTTAAAGATAAAAGAGAGAATCTTAAAAGTAGGAAGAGAAAAGCAGATAGTTACATACAGAGGAGTTCCCTTATATAAGACTGTCAGCTGATTTCTCAAAAGAAACTTTGCAGGCTAGAGGGTATTGGCAAGAAATATTCAAAGTTATGAAAAGCAGGTATCTACTGCCAAAATTGCTCTATCCAGCAAAGCTATCATTTAGAATTAATAGGGCAGATAAAGAGCTTCACAGACAAGAAAAACTAAAGCAATTCATCATCACCAAACCATAATTATATGAAATGTTAAAGGGACTTATTTAAGAAAAAGAAGAAGACCAAAACTATGAACAATAAAATGGCAATAAATACATACCTATCAACAATTGACTATTAAAAACAAACTAAGAAAATAAGAACAGAGACAGAATCATGGATATGAAGAGCGTTTTGATGGTTGCCAGATGGGAGGGAGTTGTAGGGGAATGGGTGAAGAGGTGAGGGGATTAAGAAGTACAAATCGGTGGTTACAGAATAGCCATGGGGATGTAAAGTACAGTATAGGAAGTGAAGCATGACCCGTGGACGTGAGCAATGTTGGAGGGGAGCAAAGACGTAAATATTGGGACAACCGTAATAGTATAATAAATAAAATATTATTAAAAAGATATGATGTTGGTAAACTGGTTTTCCACATGCAAAAGAATAAAATTGGACCTTTATCTCATTCCATATTTTTTTTAAAAAAATCAATCCAAAATGAATTAAAGTTTTAAATATAAGAACTGAAACCATGTAACTATTAAATGAAAACATAGGAAAAAGTTCCTTGACATTAGTGTTGGGAAATATTTTTTTTAGATATGACCCCTAAAACACAGGCAACAAAAGCAAGAACAGAAAAATGGAATTGCATCAAACAATCTTCAGCACAGGAAAGGAAACAATCAACAGAGTGAAGAGACAACCAATGGAATAGAATATATTTGATAAATATACATGTGATAAGGGATTAATATCCAAAATATATAAGGAACTCAAGAGCAAGAAAATAATCCAATTAAAAAATGGGCAAAGGAGCTAACGGATATCTTAAAAGACATAGAAATGGCAACAGATGTGTGAAAAGATGTTCAATATTACTCTTCATCAGGGAAATACAAATCAAAACCATAATGAAATATCACCTCACACCTGTTAGCATGGTATTATTAAAAAAAAAAGAAAATAAGTGTTGACAAGGATGCAGAAAAATGGAACTCTTGAACATTGTTGGTGGGATTATAAATTGGTCTAGCCATTATGAAAAACAGTAGATTCCTCAAAAAATAAAAATAGAATAGTCACAATCTAGTCATCCCATTTCTGAATATATATCCAAAGGAAATGGACAGGATATTGAAAAGATATATGCACTCCCACGTTCACTGTAGCATTACTCACAAGGGTCAAAAATATGAAAAAACCCAATCATCAACAGATGAATGGATAAAGATGTGTTGTGTACACGCATACACACACACAGAAGAATATTATTCAGCCATGAAAGAAGGAAATTCTGTCATTTATAACAACGTGGATGAACCTGAAGGACATCATGCTAAGTAAAATAAGCCAGAGAGAAAAATGGCAAATATTGTATGATCTCACTTATATGTGGAATCTAAAAAAAAGTCAAACTCAAAGAAATATAGAGTAGAAAGGTAGTTACTAGGGGCTGAGAGGTGCAGGAACTGGGGAGATATTGGTCAAAAGACACAAAGTTGCAGTTATACAGGATGAGTAAGTCTAGATACATAATTGCACAGGCATGATGACTATAGTTAATAGTACTGTAGTAAATATTGAAAACACATTAAGAGTAGATTTCAGGTGCTCTCATCACAAAAGAAAAAGTTAACTATGGAGGAGATAATGTAAATTAACCTGACTATAGTAATCATCTCACTATGTACACTAAATCATCATGTTGTACACGTTAAATATATACAATTTTTATTTTTTATTTTTAAAAGAAGCTTGCAAAATAGAGAAAAAGAGTTTACTTACCTGGGCAAGGAGAATATTTATAACCTCTTCATTTTCATTCATTTCTTCTTTGGAAACATCCTCTTTTGACAGACTGGCTATCTCTTGTGCAATCTTGGTTTCACACTCCTGTTAAGTAAGACAAATGAAAAATAAATGGTCAGCCGATATATAACACACATTCAACAAATTCACACCATCACCATTTTAGAATTTTCCTAGAATTGAAAAAATAACATTAACAGTTGGAGGAACCATCTGGATAGATGGGCATTTGTTAACTGGGCTTAGAAAATAACATGCAGATCTTAACCTATGGCTATAGTGTAAAAAATGTGCAATTCTGGTTAATGTGCTCATCATTTCCATAACCCTTCCACACAAATTGCCTTCTGCGATACTCTTTTTTTTGTTGGGAAAGAGGCGGTTGATTTTTAAGCATACAATTAATCTTAACAAATGTATACTAATAACCACCACCATAATCATGATATATAGAACACTTCTTTCCCCACACAAAATGGGCTTTTCCACTATCTGCTAGCCCCCGGCAACCACTGATTTGTTCTGTATTGCCCTAGTTTTGCCTTTTCTTGAGTTTCATATAATTGAATCAATCAGTAAGTAGTCTTTTTTATCTGGTTTCTTTCATTTGGCATAATGCTTTTACCATTCATCTATTTTGTTGTTACTCAGTAGTTTGCTGAGTAATATGCCATGATGTGAATGTACCACAATTTGTTTATCCATTCATCAGCTGATGAACATTGTGTATATGCTGTGTGGATATATGCTTCCTTAAATACCTAAGAATGGGTTTTCTGGGTTACATGACAACAATATGTTTAGCCATAAGAAACCACCACACTGTTTTCTAAAATGACTGTACTACTTTACATTACCAAGAGCACTATGAGTGTCAGCTGCTCCACACTCTTGTCAACACTTGGTATTTTTAATTTTGCCCATTCTAGGTGGTACCTCATTGTGATTTTAATTTCTATTTCCTTAATAATTAATGATGTTGAGCATCATTACAAATGCTTATTTTCATATGCATATCATCTTTGTTCAAAGGGACAAATTGCTTGTTGAAATTTTTATCACTTTAAAATGGAATTATTATTGTAATAAATATACCACTTTGGTGAGGGACACTATGCATGTGTTTTGGGGAGGGGGTATTATTTGCAAACTCTCTGTACCTTCTCAATTTTGATGTGGACATAAAATTGCTCTAGAAAAATACGGTCTAAAATAATGAACTGTTTTATCTTCCTAAGTTGTAAATTTTTTAAAAAAATATATTTTAGTTCAAGTCCTCTATCTGATATGTGTTTTTTGCAAATATTCTGCCACAGCTTCTGGCTTGCATATTCATTTTCTTAATAGTATTTTGAAGAGCATATTTTAAAATTTTGATGAAATATAACTTGTCAATATATTTTTTATACTCCTATTTAAGAAATCATTGACTAAGCAAAAGTCAGTAAGATCTTCTGTGTTTTCCCCTAGAAATTTTCTTTAGATCTTTGTGTATGACTTATTTTGAGGTTTTTAGTATATGTTGTAATGGAGTCAAGGTTCTTCTTTTGCATAAAGATATTCAATTATTCCAGGACCATTTGTTGAAGAGAGAATCTTTCCCCCATTGGACTGTAATTAACATGTTTGTTAAAAATTAATTGCCTTTGAGATTTCTGGTCAAGATGGAGGAATAGGTAGACTCCCTGAATCTCCCTCCATAACTAAGAAGGAATACAACTACTTCAAAACTAGAGACAACCAGAAGTTCCAGAAAATCAAGCTGCACGGAAGTCCAACAAACAAAGGTGTAAAGAAGAAATACTCATCCAGACAGGTAGGAGGGGTGGAGCTGGGGCGGAAAGGATCTTGTGTGGTGGTGGTGGTGGCAGCAGTGGCAGGCTGGCAGAAAACGCAGTCAAACATTTTTAAAAGTCGAGAGGGACACCTGGAGAGTGCTCCCAGCACCAGACCAGACTACATAGCTCACGTTTCTGGGTTTCCAGCGCTGGGGACAATAAAGCCTCATTGCCTCTGACTGTGCAAACCAGTGGGGGTTGGGGGCGAAGGCCGAAACTGCCGGCCTCCCAGCAGAGTCTGCTTGTTTAAAGGGCCCTCATGTTCCTAGAAAGTCCGCAGACCCACCCACTCTGGGAACAACAGCCACCGCAACAGCTAGAGAGGCACCAGTCCTATACAAAAGGGGAGAAGTGCCTGGAAAAGGGGTGAGTACTGAGCAAGTGGCATTGTTCCCTCTCTGACCCGTCCCCCACATGCAGCACCACAACCTGGTGAAACAGGTCGCCCTATACTGACCAATACCTAAGGCCCAGCCCCTTAAATGTAACAGGTGCAACAGCTCTACCTAAGGCACAGGGGAAAACAAACACAAGAGCCTGTCAAGATGAGGAGACAGAGAAGTATGACCCAAAGGAGGGAAAGGATCAAGGTACCAATGGGAGAACTAAGCAACAAGGAGATAGCCAACCTCACAGACAAGGAGATAGCCAACCTAACAGATGTAGAGTTTAAAACACTGATGATAAAGATGCTCACAGGCTTGACAGATATGCTTGAGTATGGCAGAGGCATAAGAGAAGAAGTGAAGGCTATGCTAAATGAAACGAAGGAAAATCCACACAAAACCAATGGTGAAGAGAAAGAAACTGGGGTTCAAATCAATGATATGGAATATAAAGAAGAAACAAACAGTCAACCAATACAGGAGGAGGAAACAAGAATTGAAAAAAATGAGCAGAGGCTTAGGAACCTCTGGGACAACTTTAAACATGCCAAAATCCAAATCATAGGGGTGCCAGAAGAAGAGGAAGTGCAAGAAATTAAAAGCTTATGTGAACTTCCAGCCAAGATGGAAGCATAGACAGACATGCTGCGTCTCTCTCCACAACTAAGAAAGAATACAACTACCTCAAAACTAGAAACAACCAGAAGTTCCAGAAAATCAAAGTGCATGGAAGTCCAGCAAACAAGGATATAAAGAAGAAATACTCATCCAGACAGGTAGGAGGGGTGGAGCCCGGGTGTGGTGGTGGCAGCAGTGGCAACAGCAGCGGGCCAGCGGAGAGTGCAGTTACCCATTTTGAAAGGTCAGGAGGGACACCTGGGGAGTGTTCCCAGCTCCTCACCAGAGCAGCTCACTGTCCCAGCTCTGGGGAAAATCAAGCCTCACTGCTTCTGACTGTGCAAACCATTAGGGGTTGGGATGGAGGCAGAAACTGCCGGTCTCAGCAGAGTCTGCTTGTTTAAAGGATCCTCATGGTCCTATAACATCCGCAGACCCACCCACTCTAGGAACGACGGCCAGGGTAGTAGCTAGAGGAGCGTCAGTCCGGTGCGGAAATGGGAGAAGTGCCTGGAAAAGGGGCGAGTGCTGGGCAAGCAGCATTGTTCCTTCTCAGACCCCTCCTCCGCATACAGCACCACAACATGGTGAAACAGGTTGCCTGTTACTGACAAATACCTAAGGCTCCGACCCTTATAATGTAGTAGGAGCGACAGCTCTGCCTGGGTCACAGAAGCAAATAAAGGAGACTTCTGGCCAAGATGAAGGCCTAGACTGACACGCCCCATCTTCCTCCACAACTAAGAGGGAATAAAACTACCACAAAACCAGCAATGACCAGAAGTTCCAGAAAATAAATGGAAGTCCAACATATGAAGTTATAAAGAAGTGGTGCTTGTCTGGACAGGTAGGAGGGGCGAAGCCAGGGAGAAGAGATCAAGCTGTGCTGTCCACGGCAGCAGCAGTGACAGTGGCAGGACAGCGGTAAACTAGGACACCCGTATTTAAAGGAAGGCGAGAAATGCCTGGAGAGCACCCCCGGCTGCAGACCAGACTCATCAGCTTGCGATTCCAAAGCCAGGGAAGGCAGACACCCATTGCCTTGGACTGTGAGGCCCGGTAGGGGTGGGGACGGAGGAGGAGGCTCCTAGTCTCTCAGCGGAGAGTGAACGGCAGGAATCATCTTGGACCCCCACCCCTGCAGAAAATGCCCCGTTGTGACGAGTGCACAGGGCTCTGCCCCCTATAGCATAGGAGGTGCGACAGCCCTGCTCAGGAAGCAAAGGTAAACACAAAACAGTTCAGGATGGCGCAGATCATGATAGACATCCCAGTGACACAGCTGACCAGACAGCAAATTTCTAATCTAAGGAAGCTGAAGATAGGAAATCTTTCTGAGGCACAATTCAGAGCTTTGCTTATAAAAGTCCTTACAGACCTAACAGCAGACCTTAAACAAGACAGGAAAGGAATGAAGGCTAGTCCTGCTGAAATGAATGAAAATACATACAAAACTAGTGGTGAGGGAAAGAAAACCAGGGATCAAATCAACAAATCAGAACATAGGGAAGGAACAAACAGTCAACCAGTGCAGAAGGAGGAAACAAAAAGTGAGGAATATGAGGAGAGGCACAGAAATCTCTGGGACAGCTATAAGCAGGACAACATCCAAATCATAGAGTTGCCAGAAGGTGAAGAAGAACTAGATATAGAAAAATTATGTGAAAAAATAATGAAGCAGAACTTCCCTAACTTGGGGAAGGAAATAGACTTACAGGTCCAGGAAGCACAGAGAGTTCCAAATAAACTGGACCCAGGGAAAACAACACCAAGACACATTATAATCAAAATGTCAAAAATTAAGGATAAAGGGAGAATCTTAAAAGCAGCAAGAGAGAAGAAGAGAATTATGTACAAAGGGGTCCCAATAAGCTGATTTCTCAAAAGAAACTCTGCAGGCAAGAAGGAACTGGCAAGAAATATTCAAAGTAATTAGAAGCAAAAACCTTCAACCATGATCACTCTATCCAGCGAAGCTGTCATTCAGAATAGAAGGGCAGAGGAAGTGTTTCCAGGACAAAGTATAACTGAAGGAGTTCATCAGATCCAAACCACTGTTATATGAAATGTTAAAGGGACTTGTTTAGGAGAAAGAGGATCAAAACTATGAACATTAAAATGAAAACTGTATCACAACAACCAAAAGAAGCTAGGGAACCAAAACAAAGGCAAACTAAGTAGGCAATAAGAGTGTGAAAAGAATTATAGGTATGGGGAACATTATGGGAGGAGGTCAGCAGGGAGGGGGAAGGGGGTAATGGGAGGGAGATGGTACAGGAATTAAGAAGCATAGTAGGAGGAAATGGAGTAGATAGGAAGATGTTGAGAGGAACTATATGCACAACCAATGGGCATGGACTAAATGGGGGGGACCACTGGAGGGAGGGATGTCACTGGGTGGAGGGGAACAAAGGGAAAAGAAATTGGGACAACTGTAACAGCATAATCAATAAAGCATATTTAAAAAAAAAAAAGCTTATGTGAAAAAATAATGAAGGAAAACTACCCTGATTTGTGAAGGAAATAGAAATACAAGTCCAGGAAGCACAGGGAGTCCCAAAGAAGCTAGACCCAAAGAGGACCACACCAAGACACATCACAATTAAAATTCCAAAAGTGAAAGATAAAGAATCTTAAAAGCAGCAAAAGAATGGCAGAGAGTTACCTACAAAGGGGTGCCTACAAGACTATCGGTTGATTTCCCAAAAGAAACTTTGCAGGCAAGAAGAGACTGGCAAGAGGTATTCAAAGTGATGAAAAGCAAGGACCTACAATCAAGACTACTCTATCCAGCAAAGCTATCATTTAGAATGGAAGGGCAGATAAAGTGCTTCCCAGACAAGGTAAAGCTAAAGGAGTTTATCATCACCAAGCCATTATTATATGAAATGTTAAAGGGACTTATTTAAGAAAAAGATCAACAGTGTACATTAAAATGACAACAAACTTACAACTATCAACAACTGAATCTAAAAAATAAAAACAAACCAAGCAAACAACCAGAACAGGAACGGAATCATATGTATGGGGATCATTTGCAGGGTTATCAGCTGGAAGAGGGAATGGGGAGAATTGGGGAAATGGTCCAGGGACTAAGAAGCATAATGGGTTGGTACAAAATAGACAGGGGGAAGTTAAGAATAATATAGGAAAGGGTGAAGTCAAAGAACTTATATGCACAACCCATGGACATGAACTAAGGGGGAGTGGGATTGCTGGAGGGAAGTGGGGTACTAGGAAGAGGGGAGTTAAGGGAAAAGAAATTGGGACAACTGTAACAACATAATATACTTTAAAAAAATTAATTGCCCTTATATGTGTGGGTCTATTTATGACATTCTATTCTATATGTCTATATTTGATTACTATAGCTTCACAGGACATATTAAAATCAGGTAATGTAAGTCCTCCAATGCTCTTCTTTTTCAAAATTGTTCAGACTACTCTAGATCACTTGTATTTCAACAAAAATTTTAGAAGAACGTGTTAATTTCTACAAACCCACCTGTTTAGATTTTAATTGAGACTGAATTTACATATCAATTTAGGAAAAGTTGACATCTTAATAATATTGCAATATATTGCTCCATGTTAATTAGATCTTGTTTTTTCTTTTTAGGTTCAATAATTATCGTATTTTTCGCTCCATAACACGCACTTTTTTTCCCCCAAAAGTGGGATGGAATGTCTGTGTGTCTTATGGAGCAAATACTGTGTCACAGACCATGATGTCTATTACCTGACCTGTCAGTGGTGGCGACAGCTGTTAGAAGAGGAAGCAGTGGGCCCATGTGAAACCCCTGGAGACACTTAAATGTCCCACTTTACTGATGACTCTCAGGGCGTCTGACCAGTTGCCATATGCCTCTGCCCATCACCTGGGACCTGGGAGGGTGCAGAGAGCCGCCTGACACTCCCAGCTACAACCGCTGACCTGTGGAATCAACTGGGGCTAATAACAGGTAGGAGGCAGAGTGCAAATTTCCAATTGCATTTGACACTGGGTAGGGAGAGATCAGGTGAACAAGGGAGGGTTGGGAGAGAGGGTCATGCCTCAAAAACTGTTCAACACTCACCACAGTGTGGACAGTTGGGCTTATAAATCACCCATCATGAAATAGGCAAACGTACTGAAAGTCTTCAAAAATATTTCACCGAAGCTGAATGCAGTCTTTCACAACAACACAAACTGGTACACTGATAGAGATGGGTTCCTAGAACACTCTCCTAGAAGGGGAAGCCTGTACTACAAGGGGCCCACCCTCCAGAAGATAATTTGGGGGTTTGGGGGGTTCCCCTAGTTATATAGGTGATTATATCATATACATGGACTTATTTCTCTTTAATCTGTATGCCTTTTTTTTCTTGCTTGCACTGGCATGAACAAACCTCCAGTACAACATGAGTACAAGTGGTAAAAGCAGAAATCTTTGCCTTGTACACCCAATCTTAAGGGAAAGCATTTAGACTTTTGCCATTAAGTATGTTAGTCACAGAATTTCTCACAGATGCATCCTTGATCAGGCTGAAAAAGTTGTTTGCTGAGAATTTTGATCATGAATAAGTGTTGAATTTGCCAAATGTTTTTCTGTATCTGTTGATGTGATCTTGTGGGTTTCCTTATTTTTAATCTGTTAATATAATGAATTATTTACTTCTATGTTTAAAAGTCATTTATTCCTCAAAGTTGAAAACCACTTGATAGAACCTCTGAGTATTTTGTGAATTAAAGAGCAGGCATGGAAAGATAATATCAAGAAAACTGGTAAGTAATCCATCTCTTTCTGTTACTGGCTCTTGTTTGTTATGTCATGATTCCTTTATCCAAGAAAGGTCCAGAAGCAAGATAAATGAAAGCCAAAGCTATATTAGTCCTGTCCTAGGTCAGATACCCTTCATGTAAAGACATGGGCAATGCCACAGGGTTAACACTTACAACCATGAGGCCTGGATGATCAGGCTAAAACCTGATTCCAGGTTGAATCATGAGGGGAATAACAGTAATAAAATAATAATAATAAGAAGACAGACAAAGGACCCAAAATAAAAAGAAAATAATCTGGTAAACAAGAGAAGAAAAGGAAGAAAAATACACAAAGGGCTTCTGCTAGTCTGCTAGTCCTGGAGTGCATGTGTAAAAATCTCATCAATGTTTCCTTCTTTAAAATTACAGTTGATATTCATTATTATTTCATATTAGTTTCAGGTGTACAGCATAGCACGGTTAGATGGTTATGTAATTTACAAAGTGTTCCCCCTGATAATTCAAGCACCCATCTGACACCATACATAGCTATTACATTATTATTGACTATATTCCCTATGCTGTACTTTACAGCCCCATGACTATTCTGTAACTACCAATTTGTACTTCTTAATCCTTTTACTTTTCACCCAAACCCCCAATACTCCCTTCTCTCTGGAAACCTCCAGTTTGTTGTCTCCATCTATGAGTCAGTTTCTGTTTTGTTTGTTCATTTATTTTGTTCTTTAGATTCCACATATAAGTGAAATCATTGAATGTATCTTTTCTGACAAAGCTATTCTCCACATAAATGTAAACCTCTAACCTCAAAGCAACAAAAGTACTCGGGTAGCCTTTGTCTTTTAGCATAACCACAACAGCAACCACCACCAATCACGCTCTCCCAGTTTGATAAAAGCTAACTAATGTTCCTTAGAAGTGCTATTTGGATACTGCCATTGAATCTGCATGCAGGTTGTAAAAGGGTCCAGAGATTTGGAGTCTTAGCCTTGGTGTGGCTGGGAATCTCAGACCCAGAGCTGGGCAACATATGCTGAATTACAGGGGAGATCAAAAGTCTGACTTATGTACCCCAAACTTAAATCAGGAGTCACATGCCACTCTTCCTATTGCTAGGTGAAGAAAATCCTACCTGGCCTTTAGTACCTCCATGTATTTCCAAAGAGCTGACTCAAATTTCCCAGCAGTCTCTGAAATGTATCATTCTCCAATTGCTTCTCATGCTTAGAAAGCTGTTTATAGGTACAACCAACCAGGAAATGACAAAACATCTTTTAGGAATATAATTTATTTAAATGAAACATTTCTCTGATACCAAGCTAAAGAACCAATAATCCAGAACTAAGAACATCTGAACAAACAAATTTCAGTATATATACTTCAAGAGACATGTATACACTGTATTTTTAAAAGAAATAACATAAGAATATATATATAAGACTCCAGCATATTCTTTCTATATTTCAAAATAATAAATTTACTCACTTGTCTTTTAGCTTCTCTCAGTTTTCTTTTGAGAGCTGTCAAAATTCTTTGTACTTCCCATAATCTTTCTTCTTTAGATAAATCCTTTATCCCACCCTGCAGATCTCGATGTAAACAATTCAAAAGAAACTCCTAGAAAACAATAAACCATACACTTCTAGCCTATCATCTTAAAATAAAACCATACAATTTATAAAGATGTAGAATCAACTGTTTTTCAATTATCATTAAAGGAATGAAATAATAGCATAAGTTATTTTTTAAGGATATAACTGAAAAATCATTCTTGTTTGTTTTGCCTAAGCATTGGGTTCTCATTAATTTACATTAGTACAACAGTAGTTCACTTACATCCCTTCTCCCAATACATTATCAACTAAGAAATGGGAGCTCAGAGCAAATGAAAAAAAAAAAAAAAAAAGCAAACAGGGACTTGATAACATATACACAAATAAAAGGTGTAATATCAAATGTAAATAAATTTCTTATTTAGTCCTGAATTTTTTACTCAGCTTGCCAAATACACACATATAACCAAATGGCACTTTTTTTTCCTTCTATTTAAGTAGCTAGTGGAAAAGCATGGGATTTGGGGTCAAATTCCTGGTTACATAGCTTAGTAACCATGTGCCACAGAGTTAAGTTATTTAAAATATCAGTATTCTTATCTGTAAAATATGGTCAATAACAACCTTATCTGGATAAGCTAACATTTTTGGATTGCTTACAACCATCCTGGCACCATGCTGAACATCTTTAACAAATTATCTCATTTATCGTAATCTTCATATCAAAACTATGAGAGGGCCCAATTTAAAATGGGATCACTAAGGCTTAAGGAGGTTAAGTGATTTGCCTAAAATCAATTAGAAGCAGACCAAGAATTTAAAGCCACGTTTTTAATTTCAAAACCTATGCTCTCTCCATGATATTCTGACTTAACTGACATGTAACATGTGCTTAACATAGCTCCAGACATACTTTAGAAAGTACTCAATGAACAAGAGTTCATCTTCATCATCACCATCATCAGTCTCCAAATGGGTCAGAGCAAAAGTAGGCTCTTTAGGGCTAAAGCACAGGCTGAGCTCACACACCTGTCTTCTGATCTCCTCCTTGATGCTCTCCTGGGTCTCTGGCAGTGTGGGCATAGTGGCCATGTTAGACCAGCGAAGAGGTTTTGTCACTTGCTTTAGTATCACATTTCCAAAGAGCTCTTGCACATGTGTGAAAAACACATACAGGACACGATTGCTAATCTAAGGGAAAAAAAAGATTTGCAAGAAAACTATTAACATTACTTTATTTCGTTTAATTTGTGTCTATTGTATAGTACATCCTTTAATTCTAGACACATGAATGAACGTTTTCCTCAGTAGTAACTAGACACACTTCACTGATTAGCAGACAATATAAAGAAGGGAATGGAAAAATTTGAGTTAAGTCATGTGCTTAAGCACCGTAAGGAACAGGAAAGAAAAGGATGCTGATGACTATGCACTTTTTCCTTCTTAACACTATAACATTAACCAATTTTTAAAAAATTTCATGTTCTTTCTTACAAGTTATTTTGAGACCTTTTACCACACACAATGGTCTATTAAAGAATATAAAGGAAGCAAGAGCACTTGCAATTAGTTGTAAAGCTGGGCTAATTTGAGACCTCACTCTAGAAATAATGCCTTCTGGACACATTTGAATAGCCAGTGTTTAAATATGAAGTTCCTATGCCAGATCAGGACAATAGGTTGGCTGAAAAGCTAATAAAAAAATTACTTTCTACCTAAAACTTACTCTTACAACACAACTTGAATCTTCTATGATATTATCATCCCTATTAGAGTTATATTATTTACCAAATTCTGAAATCATGACTATAGACATCATCTTTCTTTTTTTTTTGTCATTTGTGTTTGGCCTGAGTAAAATATCAATAGCTCTAATTAAAAGAAAAACACATGCTCTATGCAAGGACCAAGTGAGCAGCAATAAATGAAGGCCAAGTATTTTTGTTATAAAGAGATACCAATTAACACACTACACAATTCCCTTAAATGTCTTCTCAGATTAAGATTCTACAATATGCTTCTCTAGGATCTATCTTTATGAATGGAATCCTCAGATTAAATCCCTAACCAAACAAATGTTAGGTCTCTTTCTGCCTGAGTCTGAGGTATGTGTGATATAACTAAGCAATAATACTATTTGAAGAAATAGTTGAAATCTTTAAAATTCTAGATGAACTCTGTAATGGCAGGAACCATGAGCTCCTCGTCTACTGACAACAGACAACTATTATCAGGAACTGGTGTATAAACCATAGCAAAGACTAAATAATATTCATATTATATAGTTACAAGCCAATGGGCAAATATGTTCATCATCCTCTATGTTGACACTGTCCATTCTGTGAAAGAAAAAACCACTATTCAGGCTAAACCGTTATATACTTTCGCTGATTAATTGCTCTGTATGCAACTAAGCAACAAAAAACATTCCCCTCCCCACTCCCCAGGGCCAGCATCAGAGGGCACATGTACCTGAACGGTTGGGCTGAGCACTATAGAAATGTTCTGTATATTCATTTTTGTTTCCAGTTCCTTCGAGATAACATGGTCCATGTGCACAATCAGCCAGGAAATGAGAAGATAGTTACATTCTGGCAGTTCTTTCAGTAAGCGTTGGAATTCCTGCACTTTCTCACTCTCTGTGCTCCTCCCACAAGCCTCTTCAAAGCGAGGCATAAGCTCTTTGGTAAGCAGATTTTCCGGAAGGTCTCGCAAATACTGCTTCAGCAAACTGGCTACAGTGTTAGGCTCATATTCTTCCAAATTTGGAGATTCCTCTCTGTCATAGGCTGCCTTCAGCTCATCCACCTTGGATTTAATTCCTTAAAATGTTCAAATTCAGAGAGAAAGAGATATCAAGAAGAAAAAATCAAAACAATTTTCTTCACCCTTGCACCCACCCCTGGGGAGAGATCTGAGAAAAGGTTATCTGACAACAACAAACCTCTAGTTATGAAGTATTTATCTGTACAAAGTTCACACAATTCCTCTGTAAACAAGATAATATGAAAGACTGCAATTCGAGGTTGAATTTAAGCAAAAGCTAAATTGATAACGCAAAACCCAATATTCAAAACAAAAGTCATAGCAATCACTAACACATTAAGTAAATATGCCAATCATTAAGGAAAAAAATATTTTTCAAATTTAAAGATAAGTAGGTAAAATTTCAGGCAAAAACTAAAGTACAATCTAAGCATAAAGTCTTGCTCTACATGGGCTACCAACTGCTTTTTATAACTAGTCACAAGACGGAAAACATAAAACACAACTCGGTATATATAAGCTTGCTTCAAAAAGCTGTGGGTAATTACTTTTTATAAGAAAATATTGTATCACAAGTGCAAACAGTGAGTTTGCTATCTAAACAAACTCTTTGAAAATTATTCTCCATTAAGCGATCCCCATCTAATTTCTATTTTCAAGTTTGAATTCTTTACATATTTTTTCTTAAACTAGAATACAGCTAAAACAAAAAGAAGTAAAATTTGGGTTTCTAAAATCATATTGTTTTGCTTTTCTTACTGGACAGAAAGAAACACTGACACACAAAATAAATGTTTTCCAAACATTATATAAATTTTTAAGTCTTTAGTCCAATCTGCACTTAAGTAACATAACTTAGTGACAGTGACTTCTTATAAGAGTACCAAGTAGCTTTCTGTTGTTTTTAATATTGAAAACTTGAGGCTAGTTATTAGAAATAAGCAACAACTTAAGGCTGAAAGATTATAATGGCAAATGAGTATACTAAAGCGTCATCTAATAGGAACAGCATCTTACACTTATATCTGAGCTTTGGCATTCCTTACTTTATGTGAAAAGCTTTTAATGACATTACAATAAATGTGTAACTTATCTAGCAGTGACAAAATCAGTACTCCAAAGATGAAAATAATAATATGAATCTCATTTTTGTATCTTTCTTTTGAGGCACAAAAGTTAGAAAATTACTCCCATTTTCTTATTATGATAATATGAATGAAACACAGTGAGTGATAAACTTTAAGTGAAATTCTTGCCAAAGACCTCCTCTCTCTCTCTCACATATATTTCACATATTTAATTTTTTCCCAACAGTGCCTACCCAGAAAATTGCACAAGTAAACAATTAGAATACGTTTGGTTTGCTGTTACCCTGAAATTGTTATCAAATATTTTCCTTTTAAAAGTTGGACACTTCGAATAAAGCCTCCCAGGTAGAAAAAGAGCATATGCAAAATGATAGTCATATATTTTAAATTTTAAAACTAGAACTTATATATGAGAACCAAAAATCTCCAGCAGAAAACAATATTATTAGTAGCATTCAAAAAAAAGTCACAGCTGTCAACCCTGTAGTCCACAGTATGCTTGAATGTAGCCTACTGCCATAGCTAAAAAGATAAATAACAAATTGATCAAAGCAGCTCAACCTCCAAGAGTAGATAGGAACAGCTCAGTTTGAATGCTCTGACCCACAAATAAAGGAGTTCTGCAGCTCTGACTCTCTGAAAGACACAAACATCAAAAATAGCTCAAAGAAAAAAGAATTTTTTGAACAAAGCTGTAGAAACGCTTCAGAGACACTTTCACTTAAACCAAATTTTCATCATGCCTACCAAAAAAAACATGTGAGAAAAGCAGCTTATGTTAGTACTGGTTAATCCTTTAAAAATCAATTCATCATAAAATATTCTTAAAAGTCAAAATTTCAAATTCATTTAAATGTTTATTTTTACGTTACTAAGGAGTTATAAATAAATCAAATTCAGTTTCTAACTTATTTAGTATAAAATAGTACCATTTGAGCCAAAATACTTTTAAGTAATAATATGTTATCTGCAGGGTTTCCTTAATTATCAAAACGTCTGCCCTTTCTCAACAAAACTTAAATAACAAATATATCTTCTAGAAATGTGTATGAGCCAATTAAATGGAAAAACTAAGTCTAATTTCTTTATATATTCCAAATGTATATTACTAATTCATAAAAATATGTGTGACTAACACTAACTTTTATAAAACAAATCTCTAGTACCATGAAATTTAATTATGGGAATGTAATGACTTGGAACGCATGTTGCTACAGGTCAGAATTTTCATACTACACCAACACAAGTCATATTGCTTTGTATGAAATAATATTCATTTTGTTTGGTTTCAGACACCCAATATGAATTACATTTGTGCCAAGTATGAAATTTTAAATTTCATATATATATATATATATATATACAACAGAGAGTAATAGAAAATCATTTTCACTAAGAGCTGCACATGCTGATAGACGCATTCACATTTGGGGCCTACCTATTTAGCAAATAACATTTCACGTCCCTTAACTAACTCAGGAAATATATTAAATCATTGTGCCAATAAATGTGTCGCTTGGCCCAGAAGCATCCTTAGCTCAGATTTCCTGCTTTCTCCCACTAAACTCCTTCACAACACTAAGCCCTTGCTCAGAGAGGGAAGGTGAGAAAAATAAATCAGGGCCTGAGTGCACCCAAGCTTCTTTCCAGTCCAGGCTGCTGCAAGCTGTGATCAGCTCTTAAGTAAATCCTCCTAATGAAAAGGAGTGGCATAAAAAAAATAAAAAAAAACCTGTCAACACACACACACACACACACAGTGGGGGATTTTGCTCAAATGTAAGAATCAAGGAGATGAATAAGCCTTAGGACTCATGTCACAATTTTTCTCAAGTTAATATTTGTCCTTCCTTTGAAAAATGGATGCAATATACAGATTATATATTATAGAATGGTACACTTGAAACCTATAATTAAGCAATAAATTTAATTTAAAAAAAAGATACAAACAAAAAATTAGAAGTGAGGTTAATTTTTAAAAACCATCAAGTCCATGTCCCCAGTACCTGAAACTCTGTAGATGCCTTCACACTTCATGCCATACTTCTCTACAAAATCTACACATTCACGGAAAACAGCCGGCAGTCGAATACCATCATACATCATGGTCCTCTCTGCAGCATCAGCCAAAGGAATTCCGAAAATGGGTTTGAGATTCGGAACATCAATCTGAGGCACCTCTGGCTCCTGAATTGGCTTCTTCTTCTTCTTCTTTTCCTTCCACTGTTTAACAACATCAGCTGCTGTCAAGTCTTTTGACTTCTTTTCTTTATGTTTTTCTTCTTTGTGCTTTTCTTCTTTATGTTTTTCTTCTTTGGGTTTCTCTTTTATTTTAAAATCCTTCTCTTTCTTTTTAGAAAAGCTGGGCTTCTTGAAAACATGGATTCCCTTGGACCTTTTCATTTTGGAAGGACTTTCAGCTTCATCTCCAGAGCTATCCTCCTGAAAGGCAGCATAGCCTTCAGCTGTGAAAGAAATGTGGGGAGTGTAAGTTATGTGTTAGTTCAATGTCAAACTGTTCATATGCTCTTAAAATACAGAACTAAACAGTGCCCACGTACCTGGCTTTTCACATCATGAACAACCTATCTTTGGTACTCACTCCCAACAAAAAATGGGTTTCCTCTCTGCTAAAAGATATTGTAGTGACTTCTTGTGACCGCAAGAGGGCAACACGGAGAGAGCTAGTTATGTATTCTTGCAATAAAAGTAGGCGATGAAAACTGGTTTTACTTTATGTATGTTTAAGTGGAATTTTGGCAAACCAAGTATTACAAATACACAAGACACGTTCTATACAGAGGGCTAGTGGAAAGAATCATTCTATAAAATAGAGCATCCTTTCATCATCTGAACTTATTTAGCCTAGATTTTCTTTCATATTTCGTCCCTGTAATTTGAGTCAATTTCAAACCATGACTGCAACTGTACTGTTGTCTTTTATTTTTATTTTTCTAATCCTTACCCGAGGACACTTTCTCACTGCTTTCAGAGAGAGGAAGGAAAAGAGAGAAACATTGGTAAGTTGTCTCTCACACTCCCCCAAGCTGGGACGTGGGTCTGCAACCCAGGTATGTGCCCTGACTGGGAATCAAACCAGCAACCTTTCAGTTCACAAGCCAATGCTTATGCCACTGAGCCACACCAGCCAAGGCAAGAAAGGCAGAAATCTTAAGGGCACACTACCATGATGCATAGCAATTTGAGTTCTCAGACACTGCTGGTAGGAGTGTAAACTAATACGACTACTCTGGGAAACTGTTTTTGCAGGCTCTACTAATGCTGAATGAAATAAGCATGGCCTGTGAATGAGCAGTTCTATTCCCAGGCATATACACAAGAGAAATGCATAACCATGTACAATGGTGTTTATAGAAGCACTCTTCATGACAGTCACAAACTGAAAACAACCCAAGAGACCAGTAACAGTAGAAAGGATAAATTCTAGTATTTCTAGTCTATTAACACAATGAAAATGAACAAATTACTACTGAATGAAACAACACAAGTGAATCTAACAAATACAACACTGGGCAAAAGAAACCAGACACAGAAGAAAATCTGCTTCTATTTACATAAATCCAAAACTAGGCATGATCAAGCTATGCTAATAGAAGCGTATCTCTGGGAGGAGTGGGAGATTTCCTGTGCAAGGACAATAAAGGGATTTTTTAAAGTATATTTTATTGATCATGTTGTTACAGTAGTCCCAACATTTTTTACTCTTTGCTCCCCTCTGCCCAGTACCCGCCTTCCCTCCAGCAATCCCACCCCACTTAGTTCATGTCCATGGGTTGTGCATAGAAGTTCTTTCGCTTCACCTTTCCCTATATTATTAACTTCGCCCTATTTTGTACCAACTGATTATGCTTCTTAATCCCTGCACCATCTCCCCATTTCTCCCCCTTCCTCCTCCCAGCTGATAACCCTCCAAATGATCCCCATAGCTATGATTCTATTCCTATTCTGCTTTGCTTAGTTGAATTTTGTTTCTATTTTTTAGATTGAGAATTTGTTGTCATTTTAGTGTTCATCGTTTTGATCTTCTTTTTCTTAAGTAAGTTCCCTTTAACATTTCATATAATAATGGCTTGGTGATAATGAACTCTTTTAGCTTACCTTGTCTGGGAAGCACTTCATCTGCCCTTCCATTCTAAATGATAGCTTTGCTGGATAGAGTAATCTTGGTTGTAGGTCCTTGCTTTTCATCACTGAATACTGCGTGCCAGTCCCTTCTTGCCTGCCAAGTTTCTTTTGAGAAAGCAGCTGACGGCCTTATAGGCACCCCTTTGTAGGTAGCTCTCTTGCTGCTTTTAAGATTCTCTCTTTATTTTTCAACTTTGGCTTTTTCACTATGATGTGCCTGGTTTGGTCCTCTTTGGGCTTAGCTTCTTTGGGACCCTGTGCTTCCTCGGCTTGTATGTCTATTTCCTTTGCCAAATTTGGGAAGTTTTCCTCCATTATTTTTTCACATAAGTTTTCAATTTCTTGCTCTTCCTCTTCTTCTGGCACCCCTATGATTCAGATGTTGGCAAGTTTAAAGTTGTCCCGGTGGTTCCTAAGCCTCTGCTCATTTTTTTCAATTCTTGTTTCTTCATTCTGTACTGGTTGACTGTTCTTTTCTTCCTTATGTTCCAAATCATTGATCTGAACCCTGGTTTCCTTCCCTTCACCACTGGTTTTGTGTGGATTTTCCTTCATTTCATTTAGCATGGCCTTCACTTCTTCCCTTATGCATTTGCTGTAGTCAAGCATATCTGTCAAGCCTGTGAGCATCTTTATCACCAGTGTTTTGAATTCTACATCTGTTAGGTTGGCTATCTCCTCATCTGTGAGGTTGGCTATCTCCTTGTTGCTTAGTTCTCCCACTGGAACCTTGATCCTTTCCCTCTTTTGGGCAATACTTCTCTGTCTCTTCATTTTGACAGGCTCCTGTGTTTGTCTGCCTCTGTGTCTTAGATAGAGCTGTCGCTCCTGTTATGTTGTAAGGGGCGGAGCCTTAGGTATCCATCAGTGCAGAGCGACCTGTTTCACCACGTTGTGGTGCTGCATGTGGAGGAGGGGTCAGAGAGGGAACAATGCCGCTTACTCAGTACTCGCCCCTTTTCCAGGCACTTCTCCCACTTCCATATGGGACTGGAACCTCTCTAGCTGTTTCCCTGGCCATTGTTCCCAGAGTGGGTGGGTCTGCGGATGTTCTAGGACCGTGGGGGCCCTTTAAACAAGTAGACTGATGAGAGAACTGCACTTTCTTCCTCCACCCAACCCCCACTGGTTTGCACAGTCAGAAGCAATGAGGCTTAATTTTCCCTGGCGCTGGGACCATGAGCTGTGCAGTCTGGTGAGGAGCTGGGAGTGCTCCCCAAGTGTCTTTCCTGACTTTTTAAAACATGTGACTGTGCTTTCTGCTGGCCTGCCGCTGCCACCGCTGCCATTGCCACCACACTGCGTCCTCTCCACCCTGGCTCTGCCCCTCTTACCTGTCTGGATGAGTATTTCTTCTTTATATCTTTGTTTGTGGGACTTCCATGCAGCTTGATTTTCTGAAACTCCTGGTTGTCTCTAGTTTTAAGGTAGTTGTATTCCTTCTTAGTTGTGGAGGGAGACCCAGGGTGTCTGTCTAGGCCTCCATCTTGGCTGGAAGTCCAATTAAGGGAATTTCTAAGGTGCTCATTAAGCTTCATTTCCAGATCCTTGCAGTAGATACACAAGAGTATCCATTTTGTGATAACTCATCAAGCTGTACACAATCTGAGTGTGCATTCTATCTGAATGTTATACCTCAAAAATAAACTTAAAAATACCATAAAGCTTTATCTGGCTGGTGTAGCAGTAGATTGAGTGCTGGACTGCGAACCAAAGGTCACTGGTTCGATTCCCAGTCAGGGCACATGCTTAGGTTGCAGGCCCTGTTCCCCAGTTTGGGGGCACACAAAACGCAACCACACATTGATATTTCTCTCTCTCTCTTTCTCCCTCCCTTCCCCTCTCTCTACAAAATAAGTAAATAAATAAAATCTTTTTCTAAAAAAACATGAAACTCAAAATAAAGTAATACTTAAAATAACTCACTTGACTTGCTTTTAATGTACTAAAGACCAATGCTTAAAACAATTCATCCTCCCTTCTCAAGTAGGGACAAGTAAATGCCTCATGGCATCTGCTTACAACAAATGAATAATTACTTTTTTCACAGTTCCAATAATGTATACCCCAACTGCTTGCACAACCTTGCCAAAAAGTAAAATTCTACAGAGGCAAAATTCCAATTTCTATTTTTTATACATTATTCTAAATGACTACTTTAAGGAATTTCCACCAGAAAATTTTACTATTTCTGGAAATTTAGTTTGTTTTTTTGTTTTTATTTTGGGGTGCTTTTTATTTTGGTGAAACTAAGACCCTAATATATAACTCTACTATACAAAAATTGAGACCTTGTAAAGTAAATAAGAAATCTCAAACAAGGAGTCTTTGGACATATTTCTAAAAGATAGCAGGCACATGTGATTAAAGTAGAAGTTTATCAAAAATATACCAAAACCATAGAGAAAAATGCCACTTACTCCTTTTTTCCTTTTTCTTAAATTTTCCTTTTTTCTTGCCATAGTCTTTTTCATCATCAGACACTATGTCAGGAGGTTCATGGAGGCTGTCATGAGGAGGCGAGGGCTCGCCAGTACGGTACAATCCAGGAAATTTAGTAGGGCTGATTTCCTCAGAGCTGGGGGTTCTGGTAAGACCACTGCTATGCTCCACCCTGCGATGTTCACTGGGGCTGCTGGTGGGGGGCAGGAAGCACTCCGTCATTTTGCCTCCCTGAGACAGTGCCGAGGGCTTCTCTGTTACCTATCCATTACACCTGTACAGAGAAAAAAAGAGCATCAGTCATCAAACGCCAACCAAAACACAAGCACCACACACGCACAGCACAGCAATTGATCTTGCACTTACAAATCAAAAGTAGTTTTACATTACCCTCCTTTAAAAAGATGCTTTCATTTTACAATTGCAAGTTACATTCCATGCATCTTACATTCAGTTCTTACGAGCTGAAAGCCCTGGGATCTTCGAATATTAGAGAAGTAAACCAAATAAAAATCAGAGTTAAGAGTATTCAAAGTAGAATAGAGTTCCTTTAAAAGACAAAACTCACTATTGTAAAAGGCTTCATTTTGATTACTATCCAACTTAAAATATTACTGTTTTTCTTTAAGCTATGGCCAAGCAACTGTAAATAATAAATTACAAAGACTATTTTTATAACCTCACATAATAGTCCAGTATCAAAATTAAAATTTATAAGTTTCAATGATAGACTAATGATTGACACAATTATAGATCACTAACTGTAGTTCTTCTATGTTGCAAGCAATTAGTCCATGTGTTGCTAATAACTATTTTACTTTACACTACAATTACCTCATTTGCTCAATTGTAAAATACACACAAATAGTTTCTCTAGAATGGACACTACAAAAGACAAAAGTTTGCATTTTTTTCTTTTTTAGATGGAAGATACATAGTCAAAGTACTGTGTTTGTAAGATACTTGGCATTAGTTCTCTTGATATTCAATTGAAATACTATTGGAATCACTATTTCTCTTTGCACTCACTTTTCAGGTTATTTTGCAATTTAAAGAAACCACAAGCCATAAATAATAAGCGATAAATCTGACCATAAATAAAGTCAAAAGACAAGCAAAGATGAAAAAAAATTTGCAAACTGTGACAGAGCTTATTTCTTTAAAAAGCATTTCCAAATCAATTAAAATATAAACAAATTAAGAGATCTACACAAAGGACATGAACAAACAGCACATAGAAAAATGACTAATATCTATACAAAACAATGTTCAGCTACAACTATAATTTTAAAAACATAAAGTAAAACAACAAGTTACCATCTTTTACCATCAAACTGGCAAAGAACAAAATAGATGCATACTATCCAGTGTTGGTAAGGATATTAGCAAACAGGGACTCAAGAATATCTAATGGGAGAAGTATAAATTAGCACAATCTTTTTTAAAAAGCAATTTAGTAATATCTATCAAAATTTTAAATGTACTCTCTTTGACCCAGGAATTCTCTTTTTAGAAATTTATCTTTCAGATATACTTTTACAAGAGTTCAAAAATACACACATAAAAATATTCATTTTAGTACTGTAAAAGCAAAAACAAAATAATCTAAATGACAATTGGGGACCCCGAGAAAGATACCTACTAAGAAAGGCTAACTGGGCTTAAATTTAAGAAACAGAACATAACAGACATTTCTACACATGGGGCCTTTCACACAAACTGCACTTTCTGAGAAGCCAACAGTATTACTCACCACCTGCTTCCCACACAGAACTGCCTGCCTGCACTATGTTTCTGCCATCTGAGCCAGCCCTTATAAATGAGTTCCTGGAATCCTATTTCAAACAATAGAACTGAGGCTTTCCCCATCCAATAGATGTACACCTAAAGTTCCCATCAGCACTGTCACCAACCAATCAGAACGGCTCTACTTTGACTGACCAGCACTATGCTTTCTGGAGTCCTCATTTGCATGAGGACTAATCAATCAGGGATCAGGGGTGGGGACTTCTATCTAAGCCAGCTCCCCTCTGACTGGGGGGAGCCCACTTTCCCTTTCCACTGAAAAATGAAGACTGTTTTCTAGCGACATTTCACCAGAGCAGAGAAGAGCAGGTACTGCAGGGCACAGCAGAGCTGACGGGAGCCCAGTGGAACAAAGCAGAGTTGCCTAACACGGTCACCTCACAGCCATGCTGCTTCATAATTGAGCTGTAACACTGTTTGCACTGAATAACGTTTCCTTCAAACTGCACCTCAGATTGGGGATTCCTGTTGGCATTAAACTGGTGCCAACGACCATCAGTTGACAAGATCAATATGTAAGTTAAATTACGGTCTATCTAAATAATGGAAAAAAACCACACATTTCTGAAAGTATATGAGAAATAGTTAATCACTGTTAACTTTTGGAAATGGTAATAGGAAAAAAGGAGAAATTTTTTTTTAATTTCCATTTTATCCCTTAATTTCCATGGTTTGAACCTTATCATGTCCATATATTATTTTTATTATTATCGTTTTCAAAAATGAACAGGCCATGCCCTAACTGGTGTAGCTCAGCTGTTTGGGCGTCATCCCACAAAGTAAAAGTTCACCTGTTCAATTCCTGGTCAGGGCACATGCCTGCGTTGTAGGTTCAGTCCCTGGTTGGGGCATGTGCAAAAGGCAACACATCAATGTTTCTTTCCCACACCAATGTTTCTCTCCCTTTCCATTTTTGGAATAAATGGAAATGTTCTAGATTTGGATTGTGATGTGGTTACATAAACCTATATATTTACTAAAAATAAATGAATTACATATTTAATTAGGTAAACCTTATAGTATGTAAATTATACCTCAATAAAGCTGTAAAAAAAAAAAAAGATTAAGTACAAGCAACACTTTCTCCAGGAATCTTCCCTCATGACCCACCTTGTCCAATCTAAGCTACAGATAGTTCTTTTCCATCTTCACAGAATCTCCTGGACACACCTCTACACTGTATGTACCATGCCATCATTTAAATACCTATGCATATGTCTGTCCTGCCTAAAAATCTGTGAGCTCTAGCATTAAACACAACACAAGGCATACAGGAAGCACTTTATTTATATATTTATTTACTTATTTAAGACTTTATTTTTGTAATGTCTTTTTATTTTTAATAGAGGGGAAGGGAAGGAGAAAGAGAGGAAGAGAAACATTGATGTGTGAGAGATATACAGATTAGTTGCCTCTCATATGCCTCCAAGAGATGCAGCCTAGAACCCAAGCATGTGCCCTGACCGGGAATCAAACTGGCACCCCTTCGGTTCACAGGCCAATGCTCAATCCATTGAGCCACACCAGCCAGGGTTTATTTATTTTTAGAGAGGGAGAAAGAGAGGGAAAGAAACATCGATGTGAGAGAGAAACAATCAGTTGCCTCTTATAACGTGCTCGGACAGGAGAACAAACCAGCAACCCAGGCATATGCCCTGACCAGGAATTGAACTGGTAACCTCTTGGTTTGCAGGACAATAACCCAACCAACTGAGCCACACCAGTCAGAGCTCAAATATTTATGTAATCGAATAATTACTGTCTCTTCTATGTTCTCAACATATTACATACTGCTGACGTGACAAAGATAAGAATAAATGAACCTGGCTCTTAGCCTTAAACTTGAATTAAAGAAACAAAAGAAAGGAATACAAATTTTGAGTTCCTGTGACTTCATGAACTTTCACATACTTTAAGTAACCTTAGCACATTCTATGAGAAAGCTAGTATTTTTCCATGTTTATAAATACTGGAACTAAGGCTCAGAAAACTGAAGTCATTTACCCTATGTCACAGATCAAAGAAAAGGTAAAAACAGGATCTGTTTGACTCAAAACACATTCTTTCTACTAAACTGCTCTTTATGTACACACACACAAAAGGGAGTACAGGTAACCCCTGTATAACACGGTTGTTAGGTTCCTAACAAATGCTGTGTTATGCAAATCCATGTTATATGAAACAAAGAACTAGCACAAGAAGGGGGGTTAGATTCCAAAAATTTTAAAAGCATACTATTATATTTTTATAACTGAGAGAAATATATTTATTAAAGCAATTTTCATCAAAAGTATTACATACTAATATGAATTAAGTTTTCTTCATCATCACTACCAAGCTCCATTAACCGAATGTGCTTTCTTTTTGACAAGATACCCTCATCCTCTGAACTTCCTTCAGCATATCTTGATTTCTACGATCTACTTTTTGCAAAAAATCTGTTATTTTAGATGGCTTGCTTTTAGCTGAGAGATCTTTATAAATTTCGTTATTCAGAGATAAGCACTTTTGAAGTTCTCTCTTAAACTCTGTGCTCCTTTCAGTGTAAGGATCTTCATTTAAGAACTATAACTCTTGACAGAGGCAAACACACAGGAGACTTACAGCCAAGATGGCGGCCTAGACTGACACGCTCCGTTTCCCTCGTAAGTAAAAAGGAAACAACTACCGCAAAACCAGAAATAACCAGAACTTCCAGAAAATAAATGGAAGTCCAATGTAGGAAGTTATCAAGAAGTGGTGTTCGTCCAGGCAGGTAGGAGGGACGAAGCCAGGGTGGAGAGGTCAAGCTGTGCTGGTGGCAGCAGTGGCGGCGGGACAGCGGTAAGCACAGACACCCGTATTTAAGGGGAGGCAATAAGCGCATGGGGAGCACCCCCAACAGCAGACCAGACCTATCAGCTTGCGATTCCAATGCCAGGGAAGGTAGACCCGCATTGCCCTAAACTGTGAGGCCCTGAGGGGGTGGGGACGGAGGAGCAGGCTCTCGGTCTCTCCATGGAAAGTGAATGGCAGGAATCCATCTTGGATCCCCACCCCCACACAAAATGCCACAGCGTGGTGAGAAGGGTCGCCCGGTTGTAACAAGTGCACGGGGCTCTCCCCCCTATAGCATAGGAGGTGTGATAGTCCCACCCAGGAAGCAAAGGTAAACACAAAACTGTCAGAATGGCACAGATCATGATAGAGATCCCAGTGACGCAGTTGACCAGACAGTAAATATCTAATCTAACAAAGCAGCAGATAGGAAATCTTTCTGAGGCACAGTTCAGAGCTTTGGTTATATGAAAGCTTACAGAGAACAACCAGCAGATCTTAAACAAGATAGGGAAGGAGTGAAAGCTAGTCCTGCTGAAATGAATGAAAACACATACAAAACTAGTGTTGAGGTAAAGAAAACCAGGGATCAAATCAACAAATCGGAACATAGGGAAGGAACAAACAGTCAACCAGTGCAGAAAGAGGAAACAAAAAGTGAGGAAAATGAGGAGAGGCTCAGAAACATATGGGACAGCTATAAGCGGGCCAACATCCGAATCATAGGGTTGCCAGAAGGTGAAGAAGAATTAGAAACTGAAAAATTATGTGAAAAAATAATGAAGCAGAACTTCCCTAACTTGGGAAAGAAAATAGACTTACAGGTCCATGAAGCACAGAGAGTTCCAAAAAAACTGGATCCAAGGAGAACCACACCAAGACACATTAGAATCAAAATGTCAAAAATTAAGGATAAAGAGAGAATCTTAAAAGCAGCAAGAGAGAAGAGAATTACATACAAAGAGGTCCCAATAAGACTATCAGCTGTATTCTCAAAAGAAACTCTGCAAGCAAGAAGGGACTGGCAAGAAATATTCAAAGAAATGAAAAGCAAAAACCTACAACCATGAATACTCTATCCAGCGAAGCTGTCATTCAGAATAGGAGGGCAGAGAAAGTGCTTCCAGGACAAAGTAAAACTGAAGGAGTTGATCAGATCCAAATCACTGTTATATGAAATGTTAAAGGAACTTGTTTAGGAGAAAGAGGATCAAAACTATGAACATTAAAATGAAAACTGTATCACAACAACCAACAACAAACAGAAGCTAGGGAATCAAAACAAAGGCCAACTAAGTAGGCAACGAGAGTGGAAAAAGAATTATAGGTATGGGGAGCATTTTGTGGGGAGTTCAGCAGGGAGGGGGAAGAGGGGAAAGGGAGAGAAATGGTGCAGGAATTAAGAAGCATAGTAGAGGGAGTAAAGTAGACAGGAAGATGTTGAGAAGCACTATATGCACAACCAATGGGCATGGACTAAGGGAGGGGGACAACTGGAGGAATGGGTTCACTGGGTGGAGGGGGAAAAAGGGAAAAGAAATTGGGACAACTGTAACAGCATAATCAATAAAGCATATTTTTAAAAATTATCTTGGAAAAACTACTCTAAAGAAATACTGTTGACCTGATTAATCTATAGTTGGGAATGAGTGAAAGAAGGGGGAGCAGCTAAAAGCAGATACGAAGGAGTGAAAGCCTGAATGTAGGATGATTTAATAGGAAACAACAATGTGTTTGCACTAGGATATACTGTTTTGAGTACTGAGTACTGGGGAGCTATAGCAAGCCTAAATTTCACTGAATAAAAGTGCAGAAGAGAGAGGCCTCATATGGTCCATGGTAAATTTAAGTATAAACAGCCAAAGGTAAGAAAATAAAACAACAAAAGTGAGAAATTCCTACTTCTGAGACAAAAGAAGTGCTGTAAATTTGTCTACATTTTGAAGAAAAAAATATTTATCCCTATCCCCCTTGGAAAATACAACTAAAAATCCTGGATATCAGATTTTTTAAAAAACAAAACAAAAACCAAGACTGACAGGTAGGGAGAAGAAGGTGGACAGGTTAGGGACCTCACAATCCAAGGACCATAGCTATGACTTCTCTGAGTTTTCTGTTTGCCTCTATATCACAGACATGGAACTCAAGAAGCTAGAAACCCAGAAACCCAGATGGGTACAGATAAAGCAACAACAACAAAAGCCTGCTCCTTCCAAAGCAAAACTTTAAATAATAATGGTGTGCTCCAGCCAAACACCAGAGGAAAATCTATGGCCTCACCCCGATTTGTACCAGTAAGGAGTAGCCTAGATGTACCCTCATGAGGTACCCCCAAAATCCCACTTGGGAGTATGGGAGATGGTGTCTGGGAAGGCCAAGTAGGGAGCTGGGCATTTTACATCTGCTATATGGTAATAAGTCCCCTTCTCACACAAGGGTATCAGTGGAGACTATATGGAGAATGTGGACTTCCACCCCGAGCCCAGAAGTAACTAGCACCCTGTTCCTTTCCTGCGGGGTGGTCTAAGAAGGCCTAGTGCTGAGCCAGGATTTTCACCATCACCCAGTAATAATGAAACCACCCCCACCTCAGTGTCAGTGGAGACCACATGAGTAGTCAGAAACAAGAGGGGGAAAAAAAACCTCCAAAGAAAAGATCAGTTACATAGAAAACCAATCACAATATAGTAAAATTAAAACCAATAGTTACATTAAATGCAATAAACTAAGCATTCCAATTAAAAAGCATAGATAATCATACTGAATGAAAAGCAAGGTTTAGCTATGTTGTTTACAAGAGATGTGCTTTAAATATAAATACTACATAGAAAAGTTAAAAGCAAATGAAAAGATATGCCATACAAACATGTATCATAAGAAAGGTGAGTCACTACAGTATCAGACAAAACCGACTTCAAGACAAGTAGTGTCAGAAATAAAGGATAGTCTCACAATCATAAGACATAAATCTATATGAGTACATGCCTAATAAGAGCTTCAACTACATGAAGCAAAAATTGACAGAAATAAAATCCCCAATTATCATTATTACAGTACTCCTTTCTCAGTATACAATAGAACAAGCAGACAAATATAGGCAAAAATACATCAGCTAGGACACTAAAAGCACAGACCATAAAAGAACAAATTGACAAATTGATTTTCATCACTATTTAAAACTTCTACTCTTTGAAAGAAAATTAGGATAATTAAATGACAAGCCATACTTGATAAAAATATTTGTAATACATATAGCTGACAACTCGTTTCTTCAGAAAAAAATGTGTATCGGTATATTTCATTGATTTATAAGATACATGCTGTCAGTTGAAAAGAGGCTCTTCCATGGGATCATGAGGAAAGCATATCAAAGACCCACACATTGGAGACTTTGGTGTGGAATGGTTTATTCGGGTGGCAATAGAAGCTGACCTCTACACTTCCAATTTCCCATCTCCATCCATCCCATCATGGAAAAAGTACACCCTTTTCCTCACCAAGGCCAAAGCAAAAACCAATGTCCAGAGCTTCTGCTTCACATTAAAG
The DNA here is from genome assembly GCF_987537825.1 of Furipterus horrens. NCBI lineage: Eukaryota > Metazoa > Chordata > Mammalia > Chiroptera > Furipteridae > Furipterus > Furipterus horrens. The sequence goes on along the minus strand of NW_028327178.1, from coordinate 51,170,250 downwards.
CTTAGTTCTTCAGAGCCCACGCAGCCTGCCATGGACCCTGGGAGCTGCTAGACCAGTGGTTCTCAACCTTCCTAATGCCGCGACCCCTTAATACAGTTCCTCATGTTGTGGTGAACCCCAACCATAACTAAAGCATAGTGATTAATCACAAAAACAATATGTAATTATATATGTGTTTTCCGATGGTCTTAGGTGACCCCTGTGAAAGGGTTGTTCGACCCCCAAAGGGGTCGCAACCCACAGGTTGAGAACCACTGTGCTAGACGAACATGGTCGTGTGTTTCCAGACAGAATAGGACATGCAAACAAACAGGGCAAGTACAGGGAGAGGGAGAGGGAGAGGGAGAGGGAGGGAGAGAGAGAGAGAGAGAGAGAGAGAGAGAGAGAGAGAGAGAGAGAGAGAGAGAGAGAGAGAGAGAGAGCGAGCAAGCTCCTTCGTTCCCCTGTGATTATATTAGCTTGGGCTTGGAAGAGACCAGAAGCTTTTCAAAGTGGCCAATGAGATTCCCAAGTTTTCATGAGCTTTTGATAGGTTTATACCCCCTAGCAGGACTGACAAGCCTCTATGCTCCAACACCTCACCTGACTCCATTCTGACTTCTATTGTGCATGTGCCCACCTTCCCCTGCTCCCACCTGGCAATCTAGTACTAGAGGGGGCAAGGGAGAAGTGTTAATCTCCTTGGTGGAGCAGTTATATTCCCCTGGGTTGTGAAGTTGTAGCTTCCTAGTGAAGCAAACAGCTCATGCTCCCCAGTTTTATTAAGCTCAATGTCTAGTTCCCTTTGCTCCCCTTTCTTTTATTAATATCTACCTAAATACTGACAGTAACACATATATGTATCTTATAAATCAGTAAGATAACTCAAAAAACAATAAGCAAAAATTATGAACACTTCATCCAAGAAAACATTCAAATAGCCAAAAAGTACATGAAAACCATGCTCAATTATCATTACTTCTTAGGGAAATGCAAATTAAAAGAAAAAACACCACTATACACCTACTACAATTACTACAATTAAAGACAGCCCTGTCCCAGTAGCTCAGTTGGTTAGAGCATCATCCTAATAAGCCAGGGTTGTGGGTTTGATTCCCAATCAGGGCACATACAAGAATCACCCAGTGAATGCATAAACAAGTGGAAAAAAATTGATGTCTCTCTTGCTCTCAAGTCAATAAATATTAATAAAATAAAAATGTTTTTCATAAAGCACTTACAATGCCAAGTGTTGGTAGGGATGTGGCGTACTGGTACTCTCATCTGTTGGTGGGAATGTAAAACTGCACAACCACTTTTGAAAAGTGCTTAAGTTTCTTATAAAATTAATATACATATAGCACCTAACAATTCCACTCCAGGTATTTACTCAAGAGAAATAAAAATCTAAATCTGAAGACTTGTCAATGAAAGTTAATAATATCTTCATTCACAATAGACAAAAACTGGAAATAACAAAAATATTCATCAACAAGCAAATAGCATAAATTATTATATATCCTGGGTGGGGGTAGCAATGGGGGAAAAAATGGGACAACTGTAATTGAAAAACCAAAAAATAAAAGAAAGAAAAAAGAAAAAAAAATTATTATATATCCTAATAATGGAATATTCCTCAGCAATAAAGTGGACATGACAACATAGATGAGTCTCAAAAATAATAATGAGCAAAAAACACCCAGACACCTTACATTCACTCTGTATAAGTCCATGTTTATGGAATTCCAGAACAAGCAAAAATAATCTGTAGAAAGCCAATCAGTGATATTGTTGAGCCACATGTGGCCAGTTATGAAAGTGAATGCAAAGGGGCTTTAGAGAATCTTTGGCATGGCAAAATGTTCTATATCATGATTGTGGTGGTGGTTTCATAGCTATATACAACTGTCAAAACACAAAGAACTATACTTTCCAATGGAGGCATTTTATAGTATGTAAATTTTACATCAATAAGGTTAAAAAAAAAAACCCTTTGAAAGAAATTGACAAGCTGACCTTACATTTTTTAGAAATACAAAGAACTTAGGACAGCTACAACCATCTTGGAAAACAACAAAGTTATTAAGGCCAATGTAATAAAGACAGTTTGGTACTGAAGTAAGGACAGACAGAATAATGGGGCAAAACAAAATTCAGAAAGAGACCCACATGTATGTAGTCAATTGACTGTCAACAATGGTTCCAAAGGAATTCATGCAGGAAAGTCTCCAACAAATGGTGCTGAATAATCACGTGACAAAAAAAAAGCAGCAGCTAAGTCCTCTCCATCACATAATTCACAAGATGTAATTCATGTTAAGTCATAAACCTAAAAACCATATTTTTGAGACCTTGGGGTAACAATTTTTCAGATAGGACCTGAAAACTTTATCTACAAAATTGAAACTTGACAAATTGGACTTTCTCAAAAATAAAAACTTCTGCTCATCAAAAGACATTACAGTATGTCCTCACTAACCGCGGGTATTACGTTCTAGACCCCCACCCCCCGCAATAAGTGAAAATCTGCGAAGTAGGAACCTTACATTTATTTTAGTATTTATATATATTTTAAGGCTTTATAAACCCTTCGCACACACGTTTAAAGCGTTCCCGGTCCCTTATTAACCTTTCCCACTCTCTTATTAACCTTTTCCACACTTTTATAAATACTACTTACGTTCTTAAACATATTCTACACTCTTAAACCTACATAACTTTAACAACATACGTATACATTACTGCAAAATCCCGGGATATAGCAAAAAATCTGCGATAAACAATTAAATATAATATTTTTTAAAATTCCACAATACAGTGAGGCCGCATAAGTGAACCGTGATATAGAGAGGGACTACTGTATTAAGAAAAAGAGTAGTCAAGCCAAAGGCATGGAGAACACCTTTGAGATATATTTATCTCCAGAATATAGACAAACTGGTTCTCAAACCTTTCTCATCTCCAACAACTGAGTTCTCAACCATGTTGTTCATGGAAAAAATACCTCAGTTGTCAAACAAAACTTCTGTTCTCAACCCAACATCCCTTTCATGCTGATGCCTGGGGGGAAAATTACTTGGTTTTCGAACAAATCACTTCTTGAACAGCCCTCTGGAACAAATTAAGTTCAAGAACCAAAGAACTCCTATAATTTAATGATAAAAAGACAAATAATCCAAAACAATAATGGGCAAAAACAGTTGAGCAAACAATTTACAAAGGAAAATATACAACTGGTCAATAAGTTGATGAAGACTTCCGGCCAAGATGGAGGCATAGACGGACATGCTGCGTCTCCCTCCACAACTAAGAAGGAATACTACTACCTCAAATGTAAAAACAACCAGAAGTTCCAGAAAATCAAATTGTATGGAAGTCCAGCAAACAGATATAAAGAAGAAATACTCATCCAGACAGGTAGGAGGAGCGGAGCCAGGGCGGAGAATACACGGTGTGGTGGTGGCAGGAGCAGTGGCAGCGGCAGGCCAGAGGAAAGCACAGTTACACATTTTAAAAAGTCAGGAGGGACAACTGGGGAGCATTCCCAGCTCCTCACTGGACCTAGCAGTTCACGGTTCCAGCACCGGGGAAAATCAAGCCTCATTGCTTCTGACTGTTCAAACCAGTGGGGGTTGGGGAGGAGGCAGAAACTGCCAGTCACAGCAGAGTCCACTTGTTTAAAGGGCTCCCATGGTCCTAGAACGTCCACAGACCCACCTACTCTGGGAACGACAGCCAGAGCAACAGCTAGAGAGGCGCCGGTCCAGTGCGGAAGTGGGAGAGGTGCCTGGAAAAGGGGTGAGTGCTGAGCAGGTGGCATTGTTCCCACTCGGTCACCTCCCCCACATACAGCGCCACAACAAGGTGAAACAGGCTCCCTGTACTGACAAATCTCTAAGGCTCCGCCCCTTACAACATAACAAGAGGGACAGCGCTACCTGGGACACAGGCAAAAAAACACAGGAGCCTGTTAGAATGAGGAGAGAGAGAAGTATGACCCAAAAGGGGGGACGGATAAAGGTTCCAGTGGGAGAACTAAGCAACGAGGAGATAGCCAACCGAACAGATGAGGAGATAGACAACCTAACAGATGCAGAATTCAAAACACTGGTGATAAAGATGCTCACAGGATTGACAGATATGCTTGAGTATGACAAAAACATAAGAGAAGAAGCGAAGGCTATGCTAAGTGAAACGAAGGAAAATCCACACAAAACCAATGGTGAAGGGAAGGAAACCGGGGTTCAAATCAATGATATGGAATATAAGGAAGAAAAAAAACAGTCAACCAGTGCAGAATGAGGAAGCAAGAATTGAAAAAAATGAGGAAAACTTCCCCAGTTTTGTGAAGGAGATGGACATACAGGTCTGGGAAGCATGGAGGGTCCCAGGCGAGCTGGACCCAGAGAGGACCACACCAGGACGCATCATGACTGAGATGCCAAAGGTGAAAGATAAATACAGAGTCTTGGAGGCAGCAAGAGAGAGGCGGAGAGTTGCCTACACGGGGGTGCCTATAGGACTATCAGCTGATTTCTCAGAGGACACTTTGCAGGCAGGAAGGGACTGACAAGTTGTATTCAATGTGATGAAAGACAACCTGCAACCAGGACTAGTCTATCCAGCAAGGCTATCATTTGGAATGGAAGGGCAGATGAAGTGCTTCCCAGACAAGGTGAAGCTAAAGGATTTCATCCTTACCAAACCATTATTATATGAAATGTCAAAGGGACTTAGGAAAAAAAAGATCAAAACTATGAACACTAAAATGACAACAAACTCACAACTATCAACAACTGAATCTAAAAAATAAAAACAAAATCCAACTAAGCAAACCAGAATAGGAACAGAATCATAGGTATGGGGATCATTTGGAGGGTTATCAGCTGGGAGTGGGAGGGGGAGGAATGGGAATATGGTGCAGGGATTAAGAAGCATAATCGATTGGTACAAAATAGACAGGAGGAAGTTAAGAATAATACAGGGAAGGGTGAAGCCAAAGAAGTTATATGCACGACCCGTGGGCATGAACTAAGAGAGGTGGGATTGCTGGAGGGAAGGGGGGTACTGGGCAGAGGGGAACAAAGGGGGAAAAAATTGGCACTACTGTAACAACATAATCAATAAAAAATACTTAAAAAAAAAAAGTCCATGAAAAAAGCTCTGCATTACTAAACATCAAACAAATGTAAATTAAGACCACAATGACTATCAATAGACACCATCTAAAATGGCTAAAATTTAAACAGAAAGAAAATCCTAAAGTTGGTAATGATGTGGGACACCATGCAGTTTAATACATTGCTTGTGAGAACATAAAGCTTAACCACTTTGGAAAAGTGTTAGGCATTATCTTTTAGTTAAACCCTTACACATATGATCTACCTATTTCACTCCTGAATTATTTACCCAAAAGAAACAAACATATATTCACAAAAAATGACCAGAGTAACTTTATTCATAACAGTTAAAAACTAGAAACACATTTCCATCAAGAAACTGTATAAACAGACTGCAATATATTAATTCATTGGAGTATCAGCATTTTTAAAAAGAAAAATTACTCATACACACATCAAAACAGTTGAATTTCAAGAAAGCATACCCAGACACAATAAATTACACAAAGTATGATTCTATTTATATGAAGTTCTAGAACAGGCAAATTCATCTCTGTCAAAACAATTTAAAACTATGGCTGTGGGAGTATGGGGAAGAGGCAGGACCTGAGTACAAAGTAGTAAGAGAGAACTTTCTGGTTGATAGCTCTGTTCTATATCTTGACAAACATGTGGGCTATATGTACATATACATTTGTTAAAATTTCTTAAACTGTGCATTTCAATGAATGTAAATAATATCTCAGTAGAGCTCCCAGAAGGGGAAAAAAACCAGGGATACTATACAGAGATGACTGATCATGAACCATTAAAAAAATACAAACTTTCCTTTTCAAATGATGCTACTTTTGCTTTTACCATCAACACCCCACCAACCCACATACCAAAAATCACTACAATAGGAATGTCTATTTCTAATCTTTCTCAATGAAAGCCTCTGACTGCTTCTGTTACTAAGAGTAATTTCTCTCCAGAAAGAACTGAAGGTTAAAAATGTTACTTCTGCAACATCTAACAAATATTATTAAGTTAAACATATAAAGCAAAATCCACCTATCTAGAATTTTACTTTATGATCAAAACAAACTATACCTTTGAAATTGAATATTTCAATTCAAAATAACAGTTGTGACTGTTACAACTGAGATAAAACAAAAAAGATTCATAAAACTGGAATCAAACTTAACTAAACAATGGCTTGAAAACATTCACTTCTCGAAAGAACTAGAAAAATACATTATTCCCAGAAGTTTTTCTCTTCACGTACCAGTATTAATCAGTACACATAAGAATCACTTGCCCATGCAAAAGGTCAAAGTAATATAAGAATGATAGATAGCTAAATTAGCTTTTGAGAGTTACTCTAATGGTTTACTAAACTTGATTATATCTACACAGAAAAAGGCCTAACACAGAAAACAAATGGCTCAACTGGTTTTTAAGTTAAACAAATTAAACATTTTATAAATGTTCTTTATTAATAACTACCAGGCTGAAATTAACTAGAACCAGCTTTTCCTCATTCTTAAGGCTTTTAAAATCATTTGTAAATTAAAAGTCTCTAATCTAAAACTCTACTAGGGAGAAAGGAAAGATGGCGGCAGAGTAGCTAGCAGTCCTGTCTACTTACTCCCATCGCAGACCAGACTTTGGAGTAAAAACACAAAGCAGAGAGCGGCTGTAAGTGTGCAGGAACAAGAGCATGGCAACAATACGGGAATGGGCAAAAACCAGTGGCCCACTCTTTCTAAGCAGAACTGCCAGGGCTGCTAAGCCCAATGCTTCTGACTGCACCATGTAGGGGCAGTGGCGGATTGGCTCAGTAACTGTGAGCTACTGGGCGGAGGCGAGGAGGCCGGGGAGGTGTGGGCCTTAGAAACTGCGCTCCCGCGGTACACTGAAGATCTCTGGAAGGATCAAAACCAGCTCTCCGCCACTGCCCAGTGTTACTGTATCACCGCAGGGGTTCTTCCCAGCTTCATTCTGCCATCCGAGAAGGTCCAGTGAGAAACTTTGTATGAAACTGTCAGAGGCTCAGGAAGACAGACGCCAGCCCTGACTGTATGACATTGTGTGATTTCTGGAAATTGGGAGCATACGGAGAACAGGCCCCCAGGGACTAGGGCTGCAGCGTCGGGGCCACACAGAGACTCTTTTGGAAGGAGAACTGAGGCAAGACCCAAGACTTGGCAGGGACTCTGGGTTCACAGGCCTACATGCAGTCACAGCAGCTCTGCTAACAAAAATGCAGAGGGCTAGAGTGCACTGCAGGACCAGTGGGAGGGACCTGACCCAGCATGGCTCAGAGGGGAGGGCTATTGTAAGAGTTCAGCAAAGCCGCCAAACAAGAGAGCAACAGCCTCAACATCCAGCTAGATCTCCTCACAACCAGCCAGAAAGGAAGTTATGAAATCCATGGGATTTTGACCAGGGACAGATTCAAAAAGAAAACAAAGTGATAAAAACAGATACTACTGAGACTAATTCTACAGCAGTCTTCTTCATGAGTTATTTTCTCTTCTGCATAGCTCTTTAACATTCATTTCTTGTCCTCCCAGTTTGTGCATTTTAAGTCACTAGTTTTTATATTATAGTTTATTTCAAATCTCATATTTTGCTCCTCCCTTCTCTTACTCCATTTTACTATCTAATTTCCTCCTCTTATTTTTCTTTTAAATTCTATCTTATCTCTTGCTATGACTTGTTTTCATTGACCTCATTATTTCT